>NC_044034.1:138205403-138505403 GCF_901765095.1 Microcaecilia unicolor | reverse complement strand
TATAAGCTACTGCCATCAACCAGAGTAGCACTGAAATGCATTATTTCCTTCTAGCACAAGTTCAAGTCTCACAATAAGAGTCTGAGATCAAGCCACTGACTCCATGAGGCAGCAGTGTCAAAATAAGATTGAGAGAGAACAGGAGGCATATCTAGTGGGGTGCAAGGGGAGCAGCTGCTCCCCAATACAGATTTTTGAATATGCAGATCAACCCTTCAGCTTCACACTGACATCTATTCTACAAAAAGGCTGCTCCCTCTGCCATCAAAACCTGGCTACACTTCTGGAAAGAACACGACAACACTGCAGGAGGTAGGCACAATTAGTGCTAAACTTACCTCTTCTCAGTGCCCAACATGCATAGTTATATAACTTAGAGAGACATTGTATGGGTCGTCCATCTCATATGTATTTTCAAACAGGAAATAGGTCACAATTTCCTATTTGAAAAATTGTGAGATGTACGTTCATACACTGGAATCATCCAGAATGAGCATTCATTTTACAAATTATGAACATGAAAAACAAGGAACATGGACGTCTATATGGCAGCATTCTTTAAGACTGGCTATACCAGTATCTATGCAGAGCAGAGGAGAAGCCTAGTGGCTAGTGCAGTGGACAATGAACAAACAGACTCTTATTCAAATCCCACTTTAACTCTTTTATTTTGTAATTGTGAACTCTCCAGGATCAGCAACATACCTACTGTACATCACTTCTATAGCCTTTAGGCTTCTAATTACTTAAATACTTAGGTACAATAGATACTTTTCTATTTCTAGAGGGCTCACAATTACATAAACTACATATTAAAAAAAAGAGTCGAAGTGGGAATTGAATCTGGATCCCTGAGTTTACAGTCCACTCTACTAACCACTAAGCTATTCCTCAAATCTACGTCCTATTTGTTAAAAAAGACTGTAATACCTGAAGCTATCAGCCTAAATAAGGCTGTCCTTTTTAGACATCGATGTTTATACCCCTGTAGTAATCACATAAAAGTATAGCAATACTGGATCAGACCAACGGTCCATCTAGCCCAGTATCCTATTTCCAACAGTGGTCAATCCAGCTGACAAGTACCTAGCAGAAAGCAAATTAGCAGCAAAATTCCACTCTACCAATTCCAGGGCAAGCAGTGGCTTCTCCCATGTCCATCTCAATAGCAGATTATGGACTTTTCCTTCAGGATCTTACGCAAACCTTTTTTTAAACCCAGATACACTAGCCGCTGTTACCACATCCTCCGGTAGCGAGTTCCAGAGGTTAACTATTCTTGAGTGAAAAAATATTTCCTCCTATTTGTTTTAAAAATATTTCCATATGATTTCATTGAATGTCCCCTGGTCTTTGTACTTTTTGAAAGAGTGAAAAATCAATTCTACACCACTCAGGATTTTATAGACCTCAATCATATCCCCCTCAGCTGTCTCATTTTCCAAGCTGAAGAGCCCTAACCTCTTTAATCTTTCCTCATATGGGAGGAGTTCCATCCTCTTTATCATTTTGGTCACTCTTCTTTTGAACCTTTTCTAATTCCACTATATCTTTTTTGAGATATGGTCACCAGAACTGAATGCAATACTCAAGGTGAGGTCGCACCATGGAGCGATACAGAGGCATTATAATATTCTTGGTCTTATTTTGCATCCCTTTCCTAATAATTCCTGGCATACCGTTTGCTTTTTAGCTGCTGCCGCACACTGGGCAGAAGAGTTCAGCATATTATCTACAATGACACCTAGATCTTTTTCTTGACTGCCGACTCCTAAGGTGGACCCTAGCATCAGGTAACTGATTCAGATTTTTCTTCTCAATGTTCATCACTTTGCGTTTGTCCACATTAAATTTAATCTGCCATTTGGATGCCCAGTCTTCCAGTTTCCTTCCTGCAATTTTTCACAATACATATGTTTTTTGACAATAGTTTTGTGTCATCTGCAAATTTAATCACCTCGCTCGTCATTCCATTTTCCAGATAAATTATAAATATGTTAAATAACACCAGTCCCAGTACAGATCCTTGTGGCACTCCACTTTTCACCCTCCTCCATTGAGAAAAATGGCCATTTAACACTGCCCTCTTGTTAATTGATGAAGCTGAACCCATGCTGACTGTCCCATTATTTATTTATTTGTTGCATTTGTATCCCACCTTATCCCACCTCTTTGCAGGCTCAAAGTGCCTTACAATACATCATGAGTAGTGGAAGAATGTTAGTAAATAAACATTTACTATTGCAGGATCTTGGTCAGCATGATGATAATAAAACAAAGTAATAGTATACAAGCAGATATTAAGAAACAGTTCTGAATATAGATGGGCGAGTTGTGCATATTCAAATTGGTTGATCTTTGTGATACACTTTATTAAAGAGATGGGTCTTCAGTAATATGTGGAAGTTCGTTCTTTCGTAGATCGATTTCAAGCTGCGTGGCAGTGCGTTCCATAACTGTGTGCTCAGGTAGGTAAAGTTTGATGCATGCATTAGTTTGTATTTCATTCCTTTGCAGCTGGGGAAGTGCAGATCAAGGAATGTGCGGGATGATCTTTTGGCATTCCTAGGTGGTAGGTCTATCAGGTCTCACATGTAAGCTAGTGCGTCTCCTTGGATAATTTTGTGAACCAGTGAGCATATTTTGAACGTGATGCGTTCCTTAAGTGGGAGCCAGTGTAATTTTTCTCATAAGGGCTTGGCACTTTCAAATTTTGGTTTGCCAAATATGAGTCTAGCTGCAGTGTTCTGGGCTGTCTGGAGTTTCTTGATTATTTGTTCTTTGCAGCCGGCATATAGTGCGTTGCAATAGTCTAGATGACTGAGCACCATTGATTGTACCAGGTTGCGGAAAACACTCCTTGGGAAGAAAGGTCTTATTCTTTTTAATTTCCACATTGAGTGGAACATCTTCTTGGTTGTGTTTTTCGTGTGGTTCTCTAGTGTTAGGTGTCGATCAATGGTGACTCCTAGAATTTTTAGGGTTTTTGAGATAGGAAGGTTTAGAGTTGGTGTGTTAATGGCGGTGAATTCTTTCTTGTTGTGTTGGGAGGTGAGTATTAGGCACTGGGTTTTTTCTGCATTGAGTTTTATATCTTTTTCTATATGTTCTGTAATTTTATTTTTTATAATAGTTTCCACTATTTTTTGCCGGTACTGAAGTCAGGCTTACTGGCCTGTAATTTCATGGATCACCTCTGGAAACATTTTTAAAAAATTGGCGTTACATTGGCAACCCTCCAATCTTCAGGTACTACACATGATTTTAATGACAGGTTACAGATCACTAAAAACAGATCAGCAATTTCATGTTTGTTATTTCAGTACCCTTGGGTGTATGCCATCTTTTCCAGGTGATTTATCACTCTTTAACTTGTCAATTTGGCTCAGTACATCTTCCAGGTTCACAGAGATTTCTTTCACTTCCTCCACATCGTCACCCTTGAAATCCATATCTGTACAGGTAGAACACTTACATCTTCTTCCTTAAAGACTGAAGCAAAGAATTCATGCAATATCTCAACTATGGCCTTGTCCTCCCTGATTCCTTCACAGGCTTTCTGCTTCTGATGTATATGAAAAAGGTGTTACTATGAGTTTTTGTCTCCACAGCTAGTTTTTGTTCATATTCTCTTTTAGCCTTCTTTATCAATGCTTTGCATCTAACTTGACACTGCTTATGTTGCTTCTTAATTTTTTCATTCGGATCCTTTTTCTATTCTTTAAAAGATGCTCTTTTGGTTCTAATAGCCTCTTTCATTTTATCTTTTAACCATGCTGGCTATCATTTGCTCTTCTTTCCACCTTTAATACGTGGAATACATCTGGTCTGGGCTTCCATGATGGTATTTTTAAATAATGTCCATGCTTGATTTAAATTCCTAACCTTTGTGGCCCTTTCAGTTTCTTTTTAACCATTTTCCTCATTTTCTCATAGTCGCCCTTTCGAAAATTAAATGCTGCTACTGTAGATTTCTTTAGCGACTTCACTCTAGATATTAACTCAAATTTAATCATGTTATTATCACTGTTTCCCAGCGGATCCAACATCATTACCTCTCATACCATGTCCTGCATTCTACTAAGAACTAGAACTAAAATAGCTGCATCTCTTGTTGAGTCGTGGACCAGTTGCTCCAAGAAGCAGTCATTTATTATATCTAAGAATTTTACCTCCATATCACTCCCCGATGTATCATTTATCTGGTCAGTACTGGGGTAATTGAAATCACCCATTATTTAATGTTGCCCAATTTGTCATCTCTCCTAATTTCAGTAGTACAGCCCTACCAGTATACTTTTTCCCTTCACATATGGAATTTCTATCCACAAGGATTCCACGCTGCTGTCTGTTTAATGTAGAATATTTATTTTGTTTGACTCAATTCCCTCTTTAACATATAGCACAACCCCCTCCCCCCTCCAATTTGATCCACTCTATCATTGGAATATAATTTATACCCTGATAATGCAGTGTCCCATTGATTGTCCTCCTTCCACCAGGTCTTTGAGATGCCTATTGTATCTATCCCTTCATTTAATGCTATATACTCCAACTCTCCCATCTTATTTTTATGCTTCTAGCATTTGTACATAGACACTTCAAATTGTGGTTTTTTTCCCCCTTGCATCTACAAGCTGCTTTGAAGTTGATGGTGATCATTTGCATTCTTTACTCTGTTCTCCCATTAAACAATCCTAGCTGTCTTTCACCATTACT
This sequence comes from Microcaecilia unicolor, assembly GCF_901765095.1. Lineage (NCBI taxonomy): Eukaryota > Metazoa > Chordata > Amphibia > Gymnophiona > Siphonopidae > Microcaecilia > Microcaecilia unicolor. The sequence goes on along the minus strand of NC_044034.1, from coordinate 138,500,684 downwards.
GGGATTACCTAAATGTCCTGTTTCAATAGTATCCTTTGAGGATACCCTACACCGAACCATATGCTCCTTGGTGACTGTAGGATACCCCCTCTATTTTAGTTTAAAATCTGCTCTAGCTCCTTTTCAAATGCTAGTGCTAGCAGCCTGGTTCCATCCCAGTTAAGGTGGAGCCCATCCTTTCAGAACAGGAACCCCCTTCCCCAGAATGTTGTCCAGTTTCTAACAATTTTAAATCCCTCATCCTTGCACCATTGCCTCAACCATGCATTGAGACTGCGGAGCTCTGCCTGCCTCTTGGGTCCTACGTGTGAAATGGGGATCATTTCTTAAGGATCTGGATTTCAGCTTTCTACCTAAGAGCCTAAATTTGGCTTCCAGAACCTCCCTCCCACATTTTACTATGTCATTGGTACCCACATGTACCAAGACAGAAGGATCCTCCTCAGCACTATCTAAAATCTTATCTAGGTGACGCATGAAGTCTGCCGTCCTTGCACCAGGCAGGGAAGTGACCAGGTGATCCTAATGCCTACCAGCCACCCAGCTATCTAAAATGCCTAATAATCGTATCACCAACTGCAACAGCTGACCTAACCCTTCCCTCCTGGACAGAAGCTCCAGGAGATACATCGACATTGCAAGAGGATATTGCATTCCCTGATGGGCAGGTCCTGACCACAGGATTACTTCCTGCTTCATCAGGGTGATGCCGTCTTTCTAGGAGACCTCTCTCCTCCAAGGCAGCACAGGAGCTGCCAGACTGCAGGCCTCCTCTGTGTACCTCTTTGTCTCCCTCAGCTGCTCCAAGTCTGTTACTGTAGCCTCAAGAGAACTGATTCATTCTCTGAGAGCTAGGAGCTCTTTGCATTGGGCACAAATAACCTCTCACCAACTGGGAGATAATTATACATGTGACACTCAGTGCAAAAGACTGGATAGCAGCCCTCTTGCTGCTGGACTTGTCTGCATTTTAGTATTGTGCTGTTAAGAACCTTAAAGATTATATGGTATATTGTGTGATTTATTTAGTGTTTGCTTCTCAGAAAATAATGAAATGCAATTAAAAATCTAAAAAAAACTCCCCTCTTGTTACCCTAATTAGAATAATTGAATATAAGTTAAGACCATAAATAAAGAGTTATGCTAGCGGTGGGTGGAAGTTCGGCAGAATGTGCAGGAATAAAGACTGAACTAGCCCTAATGTGCCTTCTAGAGGCTGCTGTATTCTGTAGTTCAAGGTTTAAGATCTATATGGAAAATGGTAGGGAGACTAGTTAATAAAGTTTGCTTTTTAAAGTTCTAACTGTCTTTATCATTAAACCTACCTTACCTCTTTTAAACCACAACCTTTAAATCACCAATGCATAGAGTACAAAAAATGTTCTCTTACCCAGAGAAATGTCCTCTTCTCTCAGAAAGAAAGTTTTCTGGGACCTTTCCCCTTTGCTAATCGCTCTTGTATATCTAGATTTCAGGCTCTCCCTAATCCCACTCAGACACCCAGTTGGACATCCATTTTCTGCTTTTGCAAAATTTATACTTGAACTTTACAAGCACATGGACATGCATTTCAGCCTTTTGAGAGGTCCATGAGTTTTGAAAATAAGCTCCTTAGTAACGTAGTCATTTACTGTAATCCAGTGACATAATATAGAGGGGCATAATCGATGGCCGGCCATCTTCAGGGCCGGCGCCATAAGTGGGCGGAGCCAAGCATATTTTTGAAATACGCTTGGCGCCGGCCAAATCACTCACCGGGTTTAGAGAAGGATCGCCAGGTTTATATGAGATGGCTGGCTTCGCTTTTCAGCCATAATGGAAACCGGGCCCGGCCATCTCAAACCCGGTGAAATGCAAGGCATTTGGCCATGGGAGGAGCCAGCATTTGTAGTGCACTGGCCCCCCTCACATGCCAGGACACCAACCGGGCACCCTAGGGGGCACTTAAAATTGAAAAAAAAAACCCAAAATAGCTTCCAGGTACATAGCACCCTTGTGTGCTGAGCCCCCCAAATCCCCCCCAAAACCCACTCGCCACAACTCTACACCATTACCATAGCCCTAAGAGGTGAATGGGGGCACCTACATGTGGGTACAGTGGGTTTGGGGGGGGGGGTTTGGAGGGCTCTACATTAACCATCACAAGTGGAACAGGTAGGGGGGGATGGGCCTGGGTCCACCTGCCTGAAGTGCACTGCACCCACTAAAAACTGCTCCAGGGACCTGCATACTGCTGTCAAGGAGCTGGGTATGACATTACAGGCTGGCAAAAAGTTGTTTTTTTTTTGGGTGGGAGGGGGTTGATGAACACTGGGGGGGGGAGTAAGGGGAGGTGATCCCTGCTTCCCTCCGGTGGTCATCTGGTCAGTTGGGGCACTTTTTCCAAACTTGGTCCTAAAAATAAATGGACCAAGTCCGGCCGGTGAAATGCTCGGCCTCTTTTATAAGGTGAAGCCGGCCATCTCGTACCCATGGCCCCGCCCCCCCACCCTGCCTTCACTACCCTACCAACACGCCCCCTTGAAGGTTGGCTGGCGCCGCGACGAAACAGCAGTTGAAGCCGGCCAAAATTGACTTTCGATAATACCGATTTGGCCGGGATCAGGAGATCGCCGGCGATCTCCCGATTTGTGTCGGAAGATCGCCGGCGATCCCTTTCGAAAATAAGCCTGATAGTGACATAGTAAATTACTGTAAACATAGTGACTTACTGTAACATTGACATACTATAACATAACATAGTGGAGTGGAGGAGTGGCCTAGTGGTTAGAGCACTGGCCTTGAAATCCAGAGGTGGCTGGTTCAAATCCCACTGCTGCTCCTTGTGATCTTGGGCAAGTTACTCAACCCTCCATTGCCTCAAGTACAAACTTAGATTGTGAGCCCTCCTGGGACAGAGAAATATCCAGTCTACCTGAATGTAACTCACCTTGAGCTACTACTGAAAAGGTGTGAGCAAAATATAAATAAATAAATAGTGATATACCAGGACATAGTAACACACACACATGTGCAGCCCTTGCTCTCCCAACTCAAACATCCACTCACAATTCTTGCTTTTGTTCCAAATACCTATACACCTTAGATGTAATTCCCAGCCCTACATACCATACTCTTTACCTCTGTCTAGTCCTAGACACCCACCTACAGCTTCTGTCCCAAACATCTGTCAATTCCCCCACATACTTTCACCCTTGCTGGTCCCTGGCCCCCAGTGGTAGGAGGGGTGCACCTTCTCATTTCCGTCATGCAGCAGATTACCTTGAACCCTGAGCACCTCACTGGCAGGCTAGTCTTTATCTGCTGTTATCTGCTTTGCTTTTAGCTCATTTATTTTGTTTTCATGGGTCTAATGAGAATATTCAAGCAAATCACACAAACACACTGTCATTGCTGCAGTACTTGCTATACTATTGTCTATTTTTCCTCTGGGAATCATCTTAATTCATTCTATGCTTAATTAAGAATTATGAAGCAGGTTTAACTTTAATTATTAACCAGAGTCTGATTTCTTCAGTCTGCTGGAAGAAATATTATACTTGAAAACTCTATTAGCTTTCTAATTAGAAATGTCATCTTATGGCTATTTCTGAATAGAGTGATAAATTGAATTTCTATGACTGTCCACTAAGCAATTTATGCCAGAATCATGATCATTCAAAGACATATCCATCATAATATATCAGCTATGTCTCAATATGTGCATGGGAGCGGAAATAGCTATAGGACAGTACGATACTATAAACTCGGGGTTTTCAACCCAGTCCTCTGGGCACACAGGAAGTAAAGGTTTTCAGGATATCCCCACTGGATTGCTATAAACACACAGGTAGTTCCCTTTCTGTTGATTTTTATAATCTACAAATCCTTCTATTATTCAAATGTGTTACGTTCAGTCCACTTTATTTGGTAGATCTATATAACATAAGGGTTTTGCCCTATTGCTAGGACTAAATGAATTATATTAACATGTCTGCAAAAAAAAATTGCCATGAGTGTTTTCTTTGCAGAAATTTTTCTTTCTGTGGATAGTTAAAGTAGACAAAGCATTGAGTATCCTGCAGTATCCGTATACACAGATATAAAGCATATATATGGTTTTCTCTGTGTAGATTTTAGTGAATTTTCAGAACACAAATACATATGTACTTCTGTTTTGAAAATTAGCCCAGGAATACTGCTGGTATACAAATCTGGTTATAAATCACTTCAGTGTATGCATTCTCTTGAGAGTCCTTTTGGAACTTATTATCAGCATTGGCTCGAAGTAGAGTTTTGAATATATAATAAAGATATTGATTTTCAGAGACTAGGCAGTTAAGGGACAAGGGAAGAAAGGGGTTGGATTGTTGTAGTGGTCGGGTATAAAATATTGTTGCTAGAATTAAGTCACAGTTTTGATTTGCTTCTTTGTTGTACTGTATTGCATACATTGAATCAACTTTCTGAATAAAAAGAATTAAACATAAAATCGTGGTGGTTTACATAATGTGAAATATAAAAACTGAGTATAAAGGGAGAACAAGCAAATCTTAAACATAGATGAAGACAAAAAGAGAAAAGAGAGGAGAATGGTCTGTGTAGGGGAGCTTGCAATTGTACAATACAATTAAAATCCAAGAAGCAATGCTAGAACCAAATGTCAATATTGCAGAGATATACCAGGATGAAACAGAAGGGAAAATGACAGACAATGATGCTGAAGAGTATACATAGAATTGCAGATTATAAAAGATTAACCAAACACATGCCTGAGATAAAAGCCAGGTCTTTAGCCCTGCCTTAAACAACTTCTCTGAGGGCTTTAATTGCAAGGCCAAGGAGAGAGCACTCCAAAGCATAGGAGCTACACAGCAAAAATATGTGGAGCACCAGTCATCCAACCATAGCCTAGTAAATAGAGCATATAGGAGATTCTGGTGTGCAGATCTCCAAGCATGCACTGGATGATCTAATATAATAATTTGCTCCTCCAACATTCCAATGTGTCTCACTGGGATCGTAACCACCTGCTGACGTCACTCCTCCAAAGTTCTCCGTCCCCCCTCCCTCCCAGTTCCATGGGACCCTGGAACTGGGAGGGACAGAAGGAGGGGGGGACCCTGGAAATGGGAGGGAGGGGGACACTGAAACTCGGAGGGGGGAGGGAGGGAGGGGGGCCTGGAACTGCGAGGGGGGGGGCCCTGGCACACACTCTCATTCTCACACACACAGTCTCTCTCTCACAGATACACTCGCACCCAGTCTCACTCTCTCTCTGTCACACACACACACTCGCACATTCACGCTCTCTCTCACACACAGTCACTCTCACGCACACTCTCTCAAACATACACACTCCGAGGAAAACCTTGCTAGTGCCCGTTTCATTTGTGTCAGAAACGGGCCTTTTTTTACTAGTATAGAATAAGCACAGAGGATAAATAAATTGGAATGCTGGCTACATAAACATGATGTGCAAGACTGGCAGCCAATGTTCTTCTACTAACAGAGGAGAAACGTGATCAGACTTTCTTGCATTGTAAAGAAGTCTGACGGTAGTATTTTGGATTACTTGCAAATGTTTTTTTTAAATTGATATAATCTGAAATGTTACAATAGAAACATTACAGAATTATACTTAAAGAAACAATTCCAAACAAAATATATGTCATACACAAGAATGCATACAAGCCCACGTTAAGGAGAACTGAAGAATGCAATCATTGCTTTCTATTAAAGGAAATAATATATAAGAAAAACCTCATCAGACTAATATTATTATCTATAATTCCAAGAAAGAACCCTGCTATAAAAAGAAACCTTAAAAAGGAAACAATTTATAAAGAACTACCTTTCTCTTTTTCCATTAAAAACATTTCCAAATTAGTAGGATCAAGAAAAATATAAGAACTATTCCCAGAACTCTTTTCGTATGACGAAAAGCTAAAGAGGTTAGGGCTCTTCAGCTTGGGAAAGAGACGGATGAGGGGAGATATGATTGAGGTCTACAAAATCCTGAGTGGTGTGGAACAAGTAGAAGTAAATAGATTTTTTTACTCGTTCCAAAAGTACTAAGACTATGGGACACTCAAGGAAGTTACATGGAAATACTTTTAAAACAAATAGGAGTAAATAATTTTCATTCAATGAATTGTTAAGCTCTGGAACTCTTTGCTGGAGGATGTGGTAACAGTGGTTAGTGTATCTGGGTTTAAAAAAAGGTTTGGATAAGTTCCTGGAGGAAAAGTCCACAGTCTGCTATTGAGACTGACATTGGGAAGCTACTTGTTGCCCTGGGATTTGTAGCATGGAATGTTGTTATGATTTGGGTTTCTGCCAGGTACTTGTGGCCTGGCTTGGACACTGTTTGGAAACAGGATACTGGGCTGCATAGACCATTGGTCTGACCCAGTATGACTACTCTTATGTTCTGATTTACGCTAGTAATTCTAGAACAGAATCTTGGTGCCCAGATGCCATTATAGAATCTGTGCTCATCATGCTACGTCTATGCACTTAAGTTTGGTGCCCAGTCATAGAATTGCCCCTAAATGTATAATTTGGATGTGGAGAGTAATAATGTAACAAGTCTTAAGAACATGAGAATAGCCACACTGGGTCAGACCAATGGTTCATCCAGTCCAGTATCCTGCTTCCAACAGTGCCCAATCCAGATCACAAGTACCTGACACAATCCCAAATAGTAGCAAGATTCCATGCTACCAGTCCTGGGGCCAGCTGTGGCTTCCCCATGTCTATCTTTCCATAAAGGCCAGTTAGGTGCCTATATTTATCTTAAGGCAGAAATCTTACCTAGATTGAAGCTGTAGATATTTCTTCCAGCCTGAGAGTAGTTGCAAATGTTTGGGAGATGTGGAGGGGCATAATCGAACGGGGCGCCCAAGTTTTCCTAAGGCTGTCCTCGCAGGACTGCTCCGTGAAGGGGCGGGGAAACCCGTATTATTGAAACAAGATGGGCGTCCATCTTTCATTTCAATAATACGGTCGATGATGCCCAAATCTCAACATTTAGGTCGACCTTAGAGATGGTCGTCCTTACGTTGTCCTTAGAGATGGTCATTCACGGTTTTTGGCGATAATGGAAACCAAGGACGCCCATCTCAGAAACGATCAAATCCAAGCCATTTGGTCATGGGAGGAGCCAGCATTCGTAGTGCACTGGTCCCCCTGACATGCCAGGTCACCAACTGGGCACCCTAGGAGGCACTGCAGTGGACTTAACAAATTGTTCTCAGGTGCATAGCTCCCTTACCTTGTGTGCCGAGCCCCCCCAAACCCCCCAAAAATCCCACTCCCCACATCTGTACACCGCTACCATAGCCCTAAGGGGTGAAGGGGGGCACCTACATGTGGGTACAGTGGGTTTGTGGTGGGTTTTGAAGGGCTCACATTTACCAGCACAAGTGTAACAGGTAGGGGGGGAATGGGCCTGGGTCCGCCTGCCTGAAGTGCACTGCACCCACTAAAACTGCTCCAGGGACCTGCATACTGCTGTCATGGAGCTGGGTATGATATTTGAGGCTAGCATAGAGGCTGGAATTTCTTTTTTTTATAGGGTGGGAGGGTGTTGGTGACCACTAGGGGAGTAAGGGGATTTGGGTTTGTGTCAGTTCGGGCACCTTTTTGAGGCTTGGTCACAAGAAAAAATGGACCAAACAAAAGTCGGCCAAGTGCTCATCAGGGACGCCCTTCTTTTTTCCATTATTGGCCAAGGACGCCCATCTCTTAAGCATGCCCCAGTCCCGTCTTTGCTATGCTGCCAACACGCCCCCGTGAACTTTGGTTGTCCCCCCAACAGAAAGCAGTTGAGGGCAGCCAAAATTGGCTTTCAATTATGCCGATTTGGGCGACCATGAGAGAAGGACGCCATCTTCCGATTTGTGTCAGAAGATGGGCGCCCTTTTCTTTCGAAAATAAGCCTGACTGTGTACACATACACATTGCTTTTATAAGCAATGCCTGTAAATTGCACCTGTGACCTACCTATGTCCTCTATTCAGACACTATCGGCCCTGGATGTCTTGGGCCTCTTGAGTATTTGACATCTGACTGTTGCCTGTGGAATGAGACATATTAATGACTGGTTTTGCAAAACTTCGGATTTCTCTTTTACTACTTTGGAGACTCAGTTGATGGAGGATATTCATTTCAGTTGTCTTCTACATATTGCCAAGGGGGCAGATGTCTTCCGTACTAAAAGATTCTCATTTGCTGCCCACAGCTAAAGCAGTGTGGCACTGGATATTTGGTCACCATCATTTTCAGTGAGAGTGACCCGGGACCCCCTTTTTAGCTTTCCATCATCATGCTGTGTTTCCTTCTGGGCAGCGCTCTTCAGTCTTTCAATAGTAGCAGCGCAAGGGTATTCATTACTTGTTCCACGTGGTCATTGATGATGGACACATAAAATCCTTTCAAGATTTGAAACAGGAATTTGGTTTATTAGAAATGGACTCTCTTGCATATATGGAACTGTGACACTAACGTGGCCAGCCTGGCCTAGGAAGATTTGAATAAAGATGTCCAGAAGGAGCTGGCCTCAGCTTACACTTTGGGAGCCTAACTTAGTGTGCCCCTGTCTTATCATCGACATATCAGGGACACAGTTGCTGAGCTGGATTATGATCGCCTGTCCAGGGCCTGGAGTGAGGACCTTTTGATAAATCTTACTGCTTCTAGTTTTCAGGAATATGTGTTGAGTATTTGACATCTCAAGGAGAATGTTAACCATTGGGAAGTACAATATAAATTTGCCTTTATATAGCAGCCCCCCCTCGCAGAGCACATCGCATGGGCATTTCAACTATTGATTCTTGTCTGAAATGCAAACCTCTGGAATTTCCTTGGGCCACATGTTTTGGAATTGCCCACTTATTGCTGGCTTTTGGTGTAAGCTGTTATCCTCAGTTTCTTTCTTTAGACATGCAGAGTACACTATGATCTGTTGTCACTGTTCAATAACACCTCACTTTCTTCTCTGGAACCGCAGGGTCTGAAGGGTTTCATGGGCCAAAACTGTATTGATGGTGAAGAAGACCATTTTATTGTGTTGGCTTTCTCCTTGTATTCCGACTTTACAGCAATGGCGTGCTCATATGACTATTCTTCTTTGGATGGAAAAACTGGGCATATAGGACATAGCTTCCCATATGGGCTTGCATTTTCAGCACTTCTGGACTCCTTTTTGGAATATGTTCTCTCCAGTTGCTCGCAATAGATTGCTGAATATGTAACCCAATATATATATAGCGTGATAGCTAGAGGTGATGGATAGGGCTTTTTTTTGGGGGGGGGGGGGGATGTGGTAAGGATTTTGGGTTAATGAGTTAGTTTAAGTCTTGAGCTTGTTATTGTACCTCTTACTTTGTTATTAAAAAAACAGATTTGAAAAATAAAGCTGAGCCAATTTTTTTTTGATAGTCTAAAAGCCTGCAGACTATAAGCTGTCTTCTATATTCACAACACATCATTAGATACAAGAATGCATGACTGTTCTTCTGGATTGTTTGTGAGTGAAAACAGGAATAATTTGATGGTTCTCAGCTGTGAGCTACTTAAATATTGCATGGCATGAAGCTTAGTAAATCTTTGAGGGAACTAAATAGATAATTTTCACAGCATGGTATTTTGCAGCAGAGATCCTTTAAGAAGTGATTTCGCAGTTTGTTTTATACAACATCCATTTGCAAATTATAAGGTCTATGTATTAAAGTACCTTAATGATAATGCAAGCTGGTTACCATAAAATACGATGTTAATTCTCAATGTGCTAAAGACTTTAAAACCTTTTGGGCCTGATATTCAACCAGCAGTGAGAAGCGTTTTTGCTGTCCGCCACTGGGATTAAACCGGGATATTCAATGTCAGGCCAGCACTGAATATCTGGGGGATTTTAACCACTGAAACCTTAGCTGGTTATGTTGATATTCAGCTCTAACTGTGTATGTGGACACATGTACTAAGGGGGGGGGGGGGGGGGTCAGGAATGGGACTCTGATTTCAGGGGGATGTTTGGAAGGGGGAAGGAAGTTGGACCATGTTGGAGGGTGGGAGAGAGGAGAGTGCATTCACATCTTTGGAAACTATGCAGGTTCTGGCCAATATTCAGTGCTATCAGTGCATAATTAAATGACCACAGTTAATACTATTCCTACGATTCGATTTGGTCACTTAGTGAAGTCGATAGCAGCACTGAATGTTCCTGGCACTGCATAGTAATGATTTTCAGTGGCAATATCTAGAACATGCCACAAAATCAGTGACTGGCCCAGTGAGTGGGTCTTATCGGGCTAGGAGTCACTCCTTCCTAGATAAGTGATGCTGAATACTGGGCCTATAGATTTTAGAGTAAATTCCTTATTAATTAACTGCATGACTGCAGGCAATAAGCATGTTCTAGCAATGAGATTGTTCCAAACTTTGATTTCTAGATTTAAAAACTGGGCATGCAGAAAGTCAGCACTAGCACTGGAGGCTTTTAGATGTTAAGCAACTGGAACTGAATTATTCCTTATGTGAAATGCAAAGATTCACATGAAAAGTGCCATAAAGTTAGTCAATCATGAAAGAGTAGGAGCAATTCATCTACAGTAGAGTAATAGAACTCAGAATGCATATAAATCATTGCTGTCAGTGAAGGTTTACAGAAACAGCTGTATTCCATAAACAAGGGTTGAATTCTAGTCCAGCGAGTGGAACTACTTGCAGTGAATGTCTTCTATATTAGGAAACAAGGCTTAAAACTATGGAATCAATATTTAGTGGATTTTCTCACCTAGATAAGTCCCGCTCACCTGGTCCATATGCAGACTTTTGGAAGCATCATCTAGATAAAACCATTGAAAACCTGGCTGACAGCCTCAGATAGTGCCAGAGTGGGCCAAGCTGACATTTATCTGCTTAATGGTGATTCAGTTTGCTAACCAGATAATTGTCTGGATAAAGTTAGGGCAACAAAAAGGAGATTCTAACTTTTATCAGGTCACTTATCCAGAGACTAGTCTGAATATTGCCAGTGACCAAGTTATACCAGATAGTGCTGAAGTGTTCTATATGGATATTCAATGCTAGTATCTGGATAGTACTGAAGCATTCTAGATGGATGTTCAGTGGCTCTATCTGGATAGTACTGAAGCGTTCTATATAGATATTCAGTGGCACTATCTGGATAGTACTGAAGCGTTCTATATGGATCTTCAGTGGCACCATAGCATTCTATGTGGATATTCAGTGGTACTATCTGAATAGTTCCGTAGCATTCTGTGTGGATATTCAGTGGTACTATCTGGATAGTACCGTAGGATTCTATATGGATATTCGGTGGCACTATCTGGATAATATTGAAGTGTTCTATATGGATATTCAGTGGCACTGTCGGGATAGTGCCGAAGCCTTATATATGGATATTTAGTGGCACTATCGGGATAGTGCTGAAGCGTACTATTTGGATATTCATGGCACTATCGGGATAGTGCCAAAGTGTTTTATTTGGGTATTCAGTGGTACTATCCGGATAGTGACAAAGCATTCTATATGGATATTCAGTGGTACTATCTGGATAGTGCCACTGAAAATTCATGATTGGTGCTTGCTAAGGGAAATACCTTCTTAAGGTAGTTATCTACATATTTCACTTTGAAAATTGACCTGTGTATTGTTGTAGATTGAGATTACTAGCAGAAGAAAGGTGATATAATGTTTTCTTCTATTTACAGGGAGATGAAGTGTTAACTGTTGTGAAAGCTAAAGCGCAGTGGCCTGCCTGGCAACCTCTCAATGTGTAAGTAGAGAGCATGTAATTTCTCCAAATATGTTTGCTAGGGTTTTCTGTAGCAAATTTCCTGTATTGTTAAAATATTTTTTACCATATTGTTTGATTGAGCACATCACTGAAAATTTTAGTTTCCTTGTTCTCTCTGTTGTTTGTTTCATTTATTAAAACAAAATAAAATGAAATAAAAAAAGAAAAATCCAAAATGAATGAAAAATGGTGTCCTACTTGGAATAGGCAATGAATCTGCCACTTGAAAAATGTTTAAAAAGCCACCCAAAGACCTGCCTAAATCATCCACTCCATGACCTCCCCAACAGCATCTTACTGCATCCATGAGGTCAAAATGGTGCTGTAGAGGAGGGCTAGCAACAGCCCACAGTCTGCATGTCCACTTTGCCAGGTGGGGATTACCAGCTTTCTTTCAGCTGCTATGGTTGAACCAGTGGTCAGGATGCAAGAAAGAGTCCTGACCTTGGGAGCGACATATCGCTTAGCCCAGCTGGTCCAGTTCCTCCTCCTGCACTGAGCAGCAGAGGGTCTGCAGTGGAGTGTAGAGACACAACCGTAGTGCTGCTGTCCACCCCTGCAGGTTCCTCTGGAACTTATGGCAGGAAGAGCAGTGGCGTTTGACTCTCTGCCTTTGCAGAATGTGTCTCATCTTAGGTGGTGAAGGAGCTACAAAGTCGGGGGAGTGATGTAGTTCCTATCCACGCTGGTAAGACCTGCTCAGATAACTTTGGAAGCGATATGGACTATAATAGATTCTATATATAAGCTATGTATTGGTTGAAGACCTACGGTGCAACATAACATGGAGTGTATATTGAAGTTGGAGTGCTCTCTTGGGCAAACTAATGCTAAGGTTGAAGATATGTCCTCACAAGTGAAATAACTGAAGCAGTTTCAGTCGACATCCCAGCAGGATAGAATGATGTTTCAGAGGAAACGTGAAAATTTTGACAATTACACTCGTCAATTAAATGTGAGGATTGTGAATTTTCCTACAATTCTAACAAGTCCTAAGGATTTGTTTTATCAATTTCCTAAGGATTGCCTGAGGTATTTTAAATCTGATTATCCACCTCTACATAAGATCTACTTTGTTCCTGTAAAGCGTCAAGGAGTGGCAGGTGACTTAGAAGATGTTTCATCAGATAGTCTTCACATTTCTGCTGTGATGAAGAGTTCAGTTGAAGAAATTGTTGAGAGACCTACTTTGTCTCCTTCATTTTTATGCAAGACAAAGAAGCCCTGCTTCGGTTATTCTTCCATGTTGGTGGATGTGATTTCATGGGTGGGAAGATTTCAATCTTCTCAGATGTGTGCAAATGGACTCAGACCAGGAGAGTTAGATTTTTGTCTTATCACTCCCAAGTCCTCTCTTTGGGAGCAAAGTTTCAATTATGATATCCTTGTAAATGTATTGCTCTGCTGGATAATGCTAAATATGTTTTTTATGATCCTTCACAACTTCTTTTCTTCTTGGAGGGCAAAGGGGCTGGTACAGTCAGATTATCAAAGCCTTAGTTATACTGGACTTAGAGTAATTTTCAGCTGAGACTACTCATATATATTTGTACTTTTTTCCTTGTTTAGACCAACTTACTTTGTTATATTGATTCTTGTTCTCCTCCCCCTCCCCTTAATGTGGTCTAATGTTTTGCAAGTAGGAACACTAATATTTGTTGGTTAAGTTGTATTATTTTCCAAGAATTTTGTTCTGCTTGTTTTTGTTCATACAATTTGTTTGTTATGTAATATATTCTGAAAGCAAAAAAATAAATGGTGCTGTAATCCAAAATCACACATAACCAGAATAATTAAAGAGAATTAGCCCTGCATGAATGTGATAGTGATGATGATGATACAGTACTTACATTCTGCCAAACCCCATCAATTAGGTTCAAAGTGGGTTACAAATATAAATGCAGATACAGAATTAATTAAACATTATTGCTTAACATTTCTGCTAGCTGGCTGCTCAGACCTTCTTAAATAGAAATTCTCTACCAATATATTCACTCTCAAGCTATCCGAACAAAAACCGTTTTCCTATTGGCACTCTATCCTCGCCTTTTCCTCATTCAGTTTCCTAGCTACACTTCCTAGCAAGCTTTCCCAAAGAAAATTAACAGCATCTCTCTGGTTCCCAATGGCTGATTTAGAAACCCTTCTGCATAGATGTTTGGTGACGCTGATGTTTGAGGAGGTTAAAGTGGGACCGGATGGCTTGGCAGACTGATGCTCTGAGTCCGCTAGAATAATGCTGCTTATGGTGTGGTTCACAAGCAGAGTTATTTTTTTTACCTCGGGATTTGGTAATGTGCAGTACTGAGATAACTACAGGTTGCTGAACCCCAGGGTAAATCAAGATGTGGTAAAAGCTCATGTTTTACCGCACCATGAAAACTTCCCCCCTAAGTTTAACTGTTCAATACAAGGTGCTTAACTGGCAGTATATACTATGAGGGTAATATAGAGACTGCAGCTGTAGGCTTTTGTATTCTTAAATATTTGGTGCCAGTATCTGGAAACCCCCTGAATATCTGGGTGTAGGTTGGCTGGTGCTACTTATCGAGGGAGCAGCGATTATTCAGACCAGCACTTGGATATATAATGGGATAAAGTTAGGACAGACTTTTCCTGTCCTGCTTTATCTGAGCAATTACCCTGTTAGTGTACTGAATGTCGCCGTTAGCCAAGAAATTTGCAGCTCTGCTTTGGACCACATAGGTATAGTACCAAGGCAACTGACAAGATAATGCCACTGAAAATTCAGGTTTGTAGTTTATAGTTATTGTTTATTAAAATTTGATATACCACCCTGGGTAACTCGCAGATCTAGGCAGTGTAGAATAGTCCAAAAAAACATCGTAGAAAAAACAGAAAGGAACTACAATAGAATTCATAGGAAAGCACAATAGTCACACCAGGAGGGCACAGAACGAAAGTCCAGTGTGGGAGGGGAGCGACTGGGGTGAGGGGGAGCTTTGCAGAACCGGAGCAGATGAGGGGAGGAAAAGGGAGTGGGAACGAGCATTGTGGTCGCAGCATTGAGTACGGCACAGTAGGTAAATAGCAATATTCTCTTAGGGGCCCTTTTACAAAGGCATGGGGGGCTAACGTGTGAATAGTGCGCATCCAATTGGCACTATCACCGGGGTAGTGTTTCCCCTGTCTGTAATTCTGATTTTGGCATGCGCCAAATCCCACGGTAGAAAATAATTTTCTATTTTCTACAACAGGAGGCGTTCCTGGTGGTAACCAGTAGTGTGCTCATGTTGGCACGTGCTGCAAGGTTACCACATAGGTACCGCATGAGCCCTTAACACTAGGTCAGTGGGTAGTGCTAAGGGCTCAGGGCATAAATAAGCACATGCTAGTTTTAATATTAGTGTAGGGCCATTTCCCGGCTCATTAAAAAATGGGCTTCTTCCCAGCCGCTTTAAAAAGTGGCCCAGCACACGCCCAAAAGATGCGCCAACACTGCCACAGTCCATTTTTTTTACCTCTGCTTTGTAAATGGACCCCTTAATATATTTGACTGGGTGGAACCCAAATAAACTATATTGCAATAATCTAGCCTGGTGGTCAGTAGAGATAGGATCAATGAATGGAAAACATCAAGATTGAAGTAACCTTGAATTTTATGAAGTTGTTGAACAAAAACCCTGTTTTACAGCCATTAGAAATTTGAGGGATAAATGTGAGGTGAGCATTTAAAGTGATGTCGAGATAATGAAATGATTGTACTGGGCAAATAGGGGATCCAAAAAATCCAGAGAGACATGGTGTGGTGAGACGGCCCGTAAACCTACCTGCAAGGGTTTTGTACTTATTTAGCATTAAGTTGTGATTGGTAAGCCAATCTGAGATGAGCTTTAAACAGTCCTGGAGTGGTCCCATGGAGGGTTGAAAAGGATTAGTTGGAAAAAGTAACAGAATGTCTTCTGCGTAAAAATGAAAAGATATACCCGAAGATTGGATTAGAGTTGCAAGAGGGCTAATGAACAGGTTAAAGAGAAGCGGTGACAGAACAGAACTCTGGGGAACCCCACAGCTCAGGGGGTGTGGAGAGGACCTGGAGGAAGCAGTTGCTACAGTGTAAGAGTGTTTAGACAAAAAAGGAGAAAACCCAGGATAGAACTGACCCTGTGAGACCAAGTGACGAAAGACAAGATAGCAGAAGAGAGTGATATACAAGATCGAAGGCAGCAGAAAGGTCAAGGGAAACAGTCAAGACAACATTGTTTTTTTCCAAGTGATTAAAGATTTCATTGAGTACATCAGTAATAGGTTTATTTTTTTTATTGTAAAAGCTCTTATAACCTATATATCTCAAAAATTCTATGTGGATAAATTCACTATATATTATATATTAACATAACATAAAACACTCAGCAAATATACATAAAAAAATCATTACACCATCTCTTAATAACAACTCATCTGTGATAAACATGTCTGGCCCAGTTTACTGGCCAAGCATTATTCAATTTCCTAGACCAAAGACCTGCTGAAATAGAACTGTCTTTAACATTGTCTTAAATTGAGATATGGATTGCAAAGAGTGAACTTTATAAGACAGTTCGTTCCAAGCCTTAAGCACAGCTATATTAAAAATTTATGACCCTAAATCATCAAAAAGATGGCACATCATACAGAAAGGCAGTTGATGATGTAAAGACTGTACTGGTTGATGCAAGTTCAAAGATATGGCAATCGTAGGAGAAATAGCTATGATGCAGATAAGTCCTGCTGAATATTGACACCTATGAATTTGAGTACATTATGGAATATTTATGTATATATGTCTTGCTTTTCCTCTTACTTAGGACCTTGAAGATGGGTTGTCTTTTAAAATTATTCTCCCTAAATGTGAAGGGCCTCTGTAATCCTAAAATAAAATCTTATATCGCTGGAATCCAAATGCAGATATGGTCCTGCTTCAAGAAATCATCTTTCCTATGCTGAGTCCCATAAACTGAAAGATATATACATGAGAAATTCCGCTTTTTCAGCTGCTCTGCATAAGAAAAATGAAATCACTATTCTTATTGGAAAAATGTGAATATAAATTCCTACATCGGAACTAAATGTTGGAACTCTCTCCCTAAATCTGTTAGATTCCATTCTAATTATATGCAATCGAAAGAAGTTAAAAACTCATCTCTTACAAATTCATTTCAGATTTCTTCATATTAGCCTGTTTTTGATCTAATTAACAGGTTAATAACCTTATTTTCTGCTTGTATTATGTCTTTAATAGAAGGATTATAACAATGTACAATTTGATAATCTATTATTTCTTGTTACTCAATCCAACATATTTTTCATTTTCTATATTCATTCAATTTATATTGTAAGCCACATTGAACTCTAGACTTTTTGGGATAATTTGGGATATAATTTTCACAAATAAAATATCCCAGAGATCAGATGCAGAGGGTAGCATGGTGACAGAAAGAATCATGAGTAATGGTATACAGCAATATATTTTTTAACTTTTAACTAAAAGAAGTAGCTGCAAAGATTGATTTAAACTAAATCATCATTTAAAATTGAATAAAGAAAAGACTAAATTTCTCTTGTTAGGGCATAGTGACCATATATAGAGTGATAAGATTTTAATAATGAGCAATCTGAATTTTTGTTTTGAGAATAATATTAAGCAGACCAACTTGCCAAATACTTCAATGAGAAAATTATAAAACTTCGATCCACATTACCATACAATAACAATAATCACAAAAAATTTTTGGATTGCCTGGACCCTACTCCCGGTGAATACCCAGCAGATCAAACATGGAACGACTTCGATTCGCTAACCGAAGAAATCATCACTCAAGCACTCAACAAATTCTCCAAAACCCACTCCAAACTGGATATTTGCCCCAGTAGTCTAATAAAGCTTGCCCCCAAATGCTTCACAACAGACCTTACATCACACCTGAACTACATGCTACAACATGGACTTTTCCCCACGGACAAAGGAAATATATTACTTACACCCATACCTAAAGACTTAAAGAAAACATTAAATGACACAACCAACTATTGACCAGTAGCATCCATCCCCCTGATAGTAAAACTAATGGAAAGTATGGTAGCCAAACAACTTACCAATTACCTAAACAAATTCACAATACTACATGAATCACAGTCAGGATTTCGATCCAACCACAGCACAGAAACAGTGTTAACCACTATCATAACCAAATTTAAACACCTAATTGCAACTGGAAATAATGTGCTACTCCTACAATTCGACATGTCCAGCGTGTTCGACATGGTTAGCCACCAAATACTCTCGAACATCCTAGACTACTTCGGGATTGGAGGAAACGTACTAAGATGGTTTAAAGGCTTTTTAACAGCAAGAACTTATCAAGTGATTTCTAACTCAAAAGCATCAACACCATGGAAACCTGAATGTGGAGTACCACAAGGATCACCGCTCTCACCAACCCTTTTTAACTTAATGATGACACCTTTAGCCAAATCGCTATCCACCCAAGGATTCAACCCATACATTTATGCAGACGATATCACGATATACATCCCGTTCAAACAAGACATAACCGAAATCACAAACGAAATCAGACTAAGCCTCCAAACAATGAACTCATGGGCGGATGCATTCCAACTAAAGCTAAACGCAGAAAAAACACAATGTCTCATTCTGTCCTCACAGTATAACACAAATAAACCCAATACCATAAACACCCCAGATTACACATTGCCGGTCTCAGATAGCCTGAAAATTCTGGGAGTCACAATTGACCGAAATCTCACACTCGAAGACCATGCGAAAAACACAGCAAAGAAAATGTTCTACTCAATGTGGAAACTTAAAAGAATCAAACCATTCTTCCCAAGGGATGTATTCGGCAGCCTAGTACAATCAATGGTGCTAAGTCATCTAGACTACTGCAATGCCATTTATACCGGATGCAAAGAATAAATTATTAAGAAGCTTCAAACCGCACAAAACACAGCAGCCAGTCTCATATTTGGAAAAGCGAAATACAAAAGTGCCAAACCCCTAAGAGAAAAACTACACTGGCTCCCATTAAAAGAACGAATTGCGTTCAAAGTGTACACCCTGGTCCACAAAATCATTTACGGGGAAGCCCCAACCTACATGTCAGACCTTATAGACTTGCCTACTAGGAACGCAAAAAAAATCATCACGCACATTCCTCAATCTCCACTATCCTAACTGTAAAGGACTAAAATATAAATACACATACGCGACCAGTTTCTCATACATCTGCACGCAGATATGGAACACACTACCGAAAGCCATAAAAATAACGCAAGACCTAACCATCTTCCGAAAACTATTGAAAACAGATCTTTTCAAGAAGGCATACAACAAACATTCATCTTAAGTACTAAATAACAACACTATGCAAGATCTATACAAAACCGAAAACTTACCACATGACTGTATAGCCTCTTTGCTATTAATGACTAAGCACTACCACTTTAAACCTTATGTCGAATAGGGAATATCTATAGTTGCTGACCTAATGTATACTAAAATCCAAGCTATTACTGAGGAACCTTTATGCAGCACCATAACATATTCTGCTTTACCATGTATGTATACACATGATATATATATACACCATGACCTGTTCCATATATGTTATGGTCCATGTATATCACCATGCATGTTTGCACCTTAACACAATACCATGCATAATTCTCTTACCCGGAAATGGCAAACAGCCATTACGACAAATGTATGTCAACATGTATGTTGCACCTTGACGCAACACCATTTGTACATAAGTACATAAGTACATAAGTAGTGCCATACTGGGAAAGACCAAAGGTCCATCTAGCCCAGCATCCTGTCACCGACAGTGGCCAATCCAGGTCAAGGGCACCTGGCACGCTCCCCAAACGTAAAAACATTCCAGACAAGTTATACCTAAAAATGCGGAATTTTTCCAAGTCCATTTAATAGCGGTCTATGGACTTGTCCTTTAGGAATCTATCTAACCCCTTTTTAAACTCCGTCAAGCTAACCGCCCGTACCACGTTCTCCGGCAACGAATTCCAGAGTCTAATTACACGTTGGGTGAAGAAAAATTTTCTCCGATTCGTTTTAAATTTACCACACTGTAGCTTCAACTCATGCCCTCTAGTCCTAGTATTTTTGGATAGCGTGAACAGTCGCTTCACATCCACCCGATCCATTCCACTCATTATTTTATACACTTCTATCATATCTCCCCTCAGCCGTCTCTTCTCCAAGCTGAAAAGCCCTAGCCTTCTCAGCCTCTCTTCATAGGAAAGTCGTCCCATCCCCACTATCATTTTCGTCGCCCTTCGCTGTACCTTTTCCAATTCTACTATATCTTTTTTGAGATACGGAGACCAGTACTGAACACAATACTCCAGGTGCGGTCGCACCATGGAGCGATACAACGGCATTATAACATCCGCACACCTGGACTCCATACCCTTCCTAATAACACCCAACATTCTATTCGCTTTCCTAGCCGCAGCAGCACACTGAGCAGAAGGTTTCAGCGTATCATCGACGACGACACCCAGATCCCTTTCTTGATCCGTAACTCCTAACGCGGAACCTTGCAAGACGTAGCTATAATTCGGTTTCCTCTTACCCACATGCATCACTTTGCACTTGTCAACATTGAACTTCATCTGCCACTTGCACGCCCATTCTCCCAGTCTCGCAAGGTCCTCCTGTAATCGTTCACATTCCTCCTGTGACTTGACGACCCTGAATAATTTTGTGTCATCGGCGAATTTAATTACCTCACTAGTTATTCCCATCTCTAGGTCATTTATAAATACATTAAAAAGCAACGGACCCAGCACAGACCCCTGCGGGACCCCACTAACTACCCTCCTCCACTGAGAATACTGGCCACGCAATCCTACTCTCTGCTTCCTATCTTTCAACCAGTTCTTAATCCATAATAATACCCTACCTCCGATTCCATGACTCAGCAATTTCTTCAGGAGTCTTTCGTGCGGCACTTTGTCAAACGCCTTCTGAAAATCCAGATATACAATATCAACCGGCTCCCCATTGTCCACATGTTTGCTTACCCCCTCAAAAAAATGCATTAGATTGGTGAGGCAAGACTTCCCTTCACTAAATCCGTGCTGACTTTGTCTCATCAGTCCATGTTTTTGTATATGCTCTGCAATTTTATTCTTAATAATAGCCTCCACCATCTTGCCCGGCACCGACGTCAGACTCACCGGTCTATAATTTCCCGGATCTCCTCTGGAACCCTTCTTAAAAATCGGAGTAACATTGGCTACCCTCCAGTCTTCCGGTACTACACTCGATTTTAGGGACAGATTGCATATTTCTAACAGTAGCTCCGCAAGTTCATTTTTTAGTTCTGTTACCCGGAAATGGCAACCGCCACTATGGCAAATGTAAGCCACATTGAGCCTGCAAAACGGTGGGAAAATGTGGGATACAAATGCTACAAATAAATAAATAAATAACTTTTGATAACTTCATGACTTTAAAGACTCAAGTAAATTTGCTTGTGAAAAAATATTTTTTGTGTGTTGAGAAAATTGAGAAGGATTCAGTATCTCTTTGATCGACCAGTTTTTGGTTTAGTGGTACAAAGTTTGCTTTTGCCACTACTGGATTATAGTAATAGTATTTATAAAGGATGCAGTCACAATAAGCTTAGCCATCTGCCTGAGGTTACCCCATGGCCACTTAGAGGGTCTATCCCCAGCAAAGCTCAGGTCTGCCTGCACCTGCCGCTCGTGCTCTGCACTAGCACCCTCCTCCCACTGACTGGGTCACAACCACCTCTGGTCGAGTCTCCTGCTTTCAGAATATCCTCAGTGATTTCTGGATTGCTGGGGCCACACTCCCAGTGGTCCCACAATCCCAGAAAGCACTCACAGACCCAACACACAAACCACCAGGATTCTTTATCAGTCCAGACAAATAGGCAATAAACTAGAAATTTGTTTACTGTCTTAAAAATTGAACAATGAACAAAAAATGTGCAATCAGCAAACAATAACAGGTAACTGACCTATGGATCAATTATAACACTAATTAAACATTTGTTTATGTTCTGGAAAGTACCTGGGAAGATCAGGACATATAACTGTTTACTGAGCCTCAGCAAAGAGATCCTGCTCTCCTTTCTTCCTGGCTAAGACTGGAGAAAAAACCCAGTAAAGTCCAAATGAAAAAAGCTCCTGGGCCAATGTTAGCCTAGTCATCAAATTTTAAAAGTGTACTGCTCACAGTACTGTAGATCACATTTTCACTGAGTAAAACTAAAAGAGGGAGCATTCGTTTTTCTATAACAGTTTTAACATAAAATAATCACCACCTGCTAACCACTAGAAGAAATACACTTTAGGAATTAAGACAGGAAAATATCAAATACATTTTACAGGCTTAAAAAAAACACTGTTTCTTCAGATGCCAAAAAAGATTGATCAAGAAATTACAAATAGACCAGAATATGGCTGCACGGTTAATATATCTGGCTCACATAAATGATAGAGTTACTCCTTTTCTGATTGAGTTACATTTAATTCCAGTTGAGGCCCTTATTTGTTTTAAGGGTTGTACAATAATTTTTAAAGTATTTTATGGTCAGGCCCTGCTATACATGTCAAAATTAGTAAATCTGCCTTCTAGCAATAATAGATCGCAAGATGCTATGATATTGCACTTTCTGGGGTTGAAATATAAATTTTTTTTCTTCTAGTCAGTTTCATCAAGTTCCTGCTATTTGGAATTCTATTCCTAGACAAATTAGAATTCTACATAACTATTTAATGTTTAGGAAGTCACTGAAATCCTATTTGTTCAGGAAATATTTGACTATGTAATGGTTTTTGTATAATTTGTATAATGCAGGTATTTTTGGTGTATATTCCCAGTGACTGGCTTTCTTAAATGTAATCCACATAGAACTTGTAACGTGCTTGTGGAATACAAGAATATTTGTAATGTAATGATTTTATATCAGACATAAACATATTTTAAAATACCATCTTTCAAGTCACAACGGGATATATTCCACACATTAAAAAAATGTCACAGGGATTTGTACTGGAACTAAAGATATTTATGAATAACTTGGAAATGGGAACAACAACTTTGAATTATTTTTGCAATTTGACTTCTAAGTGGTTATAGTCAAAGGTCCCAATATTCAGACCATTGCAGATAGCTGGGCTCTCTCCTGCGGTCCGCCCTGAACCCTGATATTTGATGCCAGGTTGTTTCCGGTGACCAGCATTGAATATCCAGGGGTTTTTAGCCAGTTTAAATAGAACTGGTATGTCAACATTCAGACATAGCCGGTTATCTTTAAACCTGTCAAAGATATACTAGGGTTTGATGCAGCCAAATACGGCCACCAAACCCAGTGAGACTCATATTGATTTTTTTCATACCACATATTTTATCTAGTTATTTAGTTTAGTTTAGTTTATTTTTCACTTTCAAGATGAAGCTCAAAATTAATTATAAGATCAAACAGTGAAATCCTACAAAAATCGGTAAAAAAATAACTCACTCTGAGCCCTTAAATCAAACTGACCTCACCTTATCTGCATTATGATGTCTATAATGTTTCAGATTAAGGGGCCCTTTTACAGAGCGGCGGCAAGCCAAACACGGGCTTACCGCTGGCTCTTCTGGGACTACCTCCGGCCCAGTGCAGCTGCTGGTGGTAGTCCTGCCTCAAGGGTGCGCTATTTCAGGGGGAAAAGAAAACCCCCGGAAATGACTTTGCGTGGTGATAACCTGGCAATAGTTGGGCATCATCGAGCACTGTCCGGTTACCACCAGGGTAATGCGGGAGCCATTATCGTCACCTCAGTGGATGGCAGTAAGGGCTCCCTGCTGCATGGCTGTGTGATAAAAGTTCTCTCACCGCATGGCCATGTGTGCTGGGGGGGGTCGTCCCACTTCTGTAAAAAGGGCCCTGGCATGTGGGAAAAATGGCCCCCGCCGCTAACACAGGGCCCTTTTTCTCACAGCTTGGTAAAAGGACCCCTAACTGATTATTCTGATTCTTATGGGCAAGAAGCAGAATACTGAATGAAACAAATCCTATATAATAAAACGCACCTCGAATATTCTGAAGCTGACTGCATGGCTGAGGCATTCCTGCTCTCTGTATCCATCTCCTGAATTGACATCATGTACTTCCGGGTTTGTCACAAGCAGATGTGACCAACCACACGAGGTTTCTCGGCTTCAGAATGTTGGAGGTGCATTCTATTAAATAGGATTGGTCAGTTCCTTGAAGCACAGCCAGAGCTCAGCGTCCTGCATAGTAACACTCAGACACCAGAGAGGGGGGGGGGGCCTGACACCAGAGAGAGGGAGGGAGGGGGGGCCTGACACCAGAGAGGGGGGGAGGTATCTCTGTCACACACACACTCTCTCTCTCACACACTCTCTCTCTCTCTCACAGTCAATGTCTTTCTCTCACAGTCAATGTCTTTCTCTCACTCTCACACACTGTCTCTCACACACTCTGTGTCTCACACTGTACCACATTCACTCTCTATGTGTCACACAGTCACTCGCACACTCTCTTGGTCTCATACACTCAGTCTCGCAGAGAGTCTGTGTCTCACACACACTCTCTCTCTCACACACACTGTATCTGTGTGAAACACACTCTCTCTCTCTCACACTCTCACATACGCACTTGCACACACTCATTCTCACACACACACTCTCTCTCTCACAGACACACTCGCACCCAGACTCACTCTTTCACACACACACTCGCACATTCACACTCTCTCTCACACTCAGTCACTCTCACATACACTCTCTCAAACATACACACTCCGAGGAAAACCTTGCTAGCACCCGTTTCATCTGTGTCAGAAACGGGCCTTTTTTACTAGTCATACATAATATACAATTTGATGCTTCCTAGTTTTTAGAATCCTTGTCTCATTTTGCCGCTTAATTTCTCTTTGCAGGAGAGCTGCTCCCTCAGCTGAATTTTCTGTGGACAGGACCCGGCATCTGGTATCCTTCCTTACCATGCTTGGCCCCAGTCCTGACTGGAATGTAGGGTTGTCATCCGAGGACCTCTGTACCAAAGAATGTGGCTGGGTTCAAAAGGTGGTCCAAGATTTGATCCCATGGGATGCAGGCACTGACAATGGGGTTACTTATAAGGTATTCAGAATTATTTTTGTTAAAATATTAGTGTGCATGAACCAGTTTGATAGCTTAGCAGCAGTACTTATCTGCAAAGTACACTATGTAATAATGTCGAGAATATACTGTGACTATCCTTCCTAAATCACCTGACTTTGTGGGCTTCGTTTCAACAAAGTGTTTCAAGGATTTGGGTGAGGTTGCCAATTTTAAAAATCATTAGAAAAGCTTTATTGATAGATGCAACAATGGCTCTGATTGAGAACAAATCTCAAAACAAAACAAAAAAACAACAACAAATATATATATATATATATATATACACACACACACACACACACAAACAGTGCAATCCGCTTAAGTGCAAGGGTCTGGGACCAAAGAAATGCATGCAGTTAACCGGAACATGCACTTAACCGTTGTGACCCAAAGAAGCTTGACATCTGATAAACATATGTACAGTACTGTTTGTTATACGTACAGTATACAGTCTCCGTTAACTGACAGGCTTACTTGAAGTAATCAGTTATAGTCCTCTGTACACTAATGGGTCTGTGAGTTCCATAGTCTACATCTGCCAGACGGTAAAAACTGTCATAGCACTGACATCCAGTGGCCTCCAGATAGGATCGCACAGTGTTGAGAGTCTCCAGCACTCTTGAAAAAGTGACAGGTGGAGGTTGTTGAATTTCGGCAGCATGTGCCTTGCTGCTCATTTCATCCTCTGTTTCATCATCAGCTGTTGTTGCCTGCTTGTAGGCGCATATCTCGACATCAGTGCTGTTGTCAGCTGTTTGTACATCGTAATCAACAGCTACGTAGCGATGAAACTCCTCTTCAGTAACACTGGCTGGGATGTCAATAACCTATTCATCTGACACGTTTGCAACAGCTGCATCCCCCTCCACATCCTTAACAAAGCTTGCCCGCTTGTAGCAGTGCACAATGGTTGCCTGTGTAACATGATTCCAGACTTCTTTCTGCATATGTAGGGAATCCAACAGTGATAGATTACGAGCCAGTTCAACAGCATGTTTATCCTTGCCAGTCTGTTCATCCATAATGCTCATCAGAAGACGTAGCACAAGAGCCCGATAATGTTGTTTGAAATTGGCTATATGCCCTGATTCATAGGTTGGATCAGAGAGGTAATGTTTGGTGGCAGGAAGTCCACCTTGATGTTAGACAGCCTGACATCATCCCTGTGTGCAGCACAATTATCACAAAGCAACAAAATCTGACGCCTTTGTGCCCGCATTATAGTGTCTAACTTCTTTAGCCACTGCTTCCAAATTTCCCCAGTCATCCATGAATTTTCGTTAGCCTCGTATGACACAGGAAGTCGCTTAACTTTCTTGAAGCAAAGGGGCTGTTTGCTCTTTCCAATGACAAGGGGTTCCAACTTCTCACTCCCATCCACATTGCAGCAAAGGAGGATCGTCAGTCCTTCGATGTTTTACCTCCAGTAGTTTCGGCATGTTGGAATGCAAGTGTTCCATCAGGAATCGCTCGCCAGTAGAGACCGTTTTCATCAACATTGAAAATGTCATGAGGTGCAAACTCGTTCAAGATGGTAGGAAGAACTGAAACAACCCAATTTTCAGCACCAAAGTCATCAGCGTCTTGTTGCTCACCATGCTGTTTCTTGAATTTTATGTTGTTCCTCTCCTTCTATCTTTCCAACCATCCAACAGTGGCTTTGAATTCAGTTAGTCCAAGACTTTCAGCTAGCTGGTTAGCTTTCTCCATAAGCAGTGGACCACTGACAGGAAACTTTCTGCTCCTGACTCGAGAAAACCACCGAAGAAGAGCATCTTCTACCTCCTCAGTTTTTCCCGCCCATTTTCGTTTCCGTTGTGGATTTGTATTGTTTTGCCAGTCTTCCAGAAGCTGGTCTTTTTGCTTCAAGACACGTGAAATTTGACTGGGATTGACACCATATTCTTTAGCAATAGATGCTTGACTTTGTTTGTTTTCTAATGTTTTAAGAACTTCTATTCGTTCAGCCAGTGTTAAAGCCTTACAGTTCCGCTGCCGCGACGACGACGACCCCAGCGTACACTCTAAAAACATTTTTTCGCTTATTCTGCCCGTGGCAGTTAAAGGGGCGGTAAATTTGAAATCTCATTGGTTGTCAAGCGCCAATCGGCTTCCATTTTCCGTCCGCGCGTTTATGTGGAATCTTTCCTGTAGAGGAGTGGTCTTAAACCATGCATATAAGCGAATCTTACACTTATCAGTGGTGCATTAAATCGAAGTTTGTCCCCATAGAAATTGATGGTGCCATAAACGGGACCAAAGTATAGCATGCAGTTAAACAGAACATGTGACGTGCACTTAAATGGAGTGCACTGCGTGTATGTGTGTGTGTGTGTATATATATATATATATATATATATATATATATATATATGTGTGTGTGTTTGTTCTCAAATCAAAATAGGTCCATATTTCATTTTTGAGAGTCTTTAATACCACTGTGAGCATGAACGCTGATCTGCCATTTTGATTGATGCATCAGCAGTACAGGCAGCTTTCGAATGGAGTGAAATGGATTTCTAAAACTGATGACATCACCTGAGGCCCTGAAGTAGCTCTTTGAAACAAAACCCACAGAGTCAGGTAATTTAGGAGGATATTCACAGTATATCATGGACATCACTGCAGCAATGAAGATTACATAGAGTGTATTTTGCAGATAATTAGTCTTTTCCTGTTTATGGCTACAATTGATGGTTTCTAGGTCAGTTCCCACCTGGACAGTTCGCACCAGACAGTTCCCACCCACCAATTCCCATCTGGACAATTCCCACTGAACCAATTCCTCCACACCAGGGAGGACAATTCCCACCCATAACCCAAAAAATACAAAACACACTAGGACAAGTAATCTCCCTTCCTTTCCTCTTCCAGATCTTTTGAGGGGGCCCTCCCCACAAAACATTATCTTTTACATCTCTCTTTCCCCTTCCAGACATGAAGTAAATAAATAAATAGGTAAATACAAACTGCAGTTCTTGGGGGGGGGGGGGGGTCAATGCCCCACCCCTCCAAACTAGATTTCAACCTAATTCATTTTAAATCTGGGATCTAAATGTCATAAATAAGTAAATAAATAAATAAAAATTACAGTTCATGTGGGGGGGGGGGGGCAATGCCCCCTCCACCCAAGCTAGGTTTCAACCCAATTCATGTTTAATCTAGGATCTAAATATAAATAAGCAAATAAATAATCTTCAGTTCATGTGTGTGTGTGTGTGTGGGGGGGGGGGGGGTGCACCCCCAAACTATGTTTCAACCTAATTCAGCCCCTCAAAATGACACACTGGTTATGATTTATAAAAAATTACCAGGACTTATGGGACCCAATACAAGAAAGAAGCTACCGTCAGTAAAAAAAGAAAGGCTGGGGGGGGGGGGGGAATTACCAGGGTGGGGGAGAAGTCCTTCGGGGGAATTGTCCTCTTTTAGTGGGAATTGTCCTAGGTGGGAATTGTCTCGGGGGGGGGGGGGGGGGGGGGGGGGAGAATTGGTGGGTGGGAACTGTCCAGGTGGGAACTTGCCTGATACCCAGTTGATGATATTGAAGACTCTTGTTACAAATGTTTTAATTTTGAATTTTCTGCAATATGTTCATTTGCATTGTATAGTGGACTGATAATGAGCCCTGTGCACCAAACATTGCTTGAGTTATACATACTTATAGAGGGAGCCCGATAAATGAAGATTTAAATATCATGAAAAACAATGACTGTACTAGTATCACAATCATGGAAGGGGGTGAAAGTAAGCTCAGAGGACACCAAGGGGCCAATATTCAGACTGCGGGAGTTAGCTGCCATTTTTGGGGGGCAGAAAATGGATGTGCGGCAAAATAAAAATTGGTGTGCATCCAGTTTGGGTCTGAGACCTTATCGCTACCTATTCACTTAGCGGTAAGGTCTCATGCGTTAACCGGGTGGTAATCGTCTACGCACGTACAATTCCAATTATTGGACACGCATAAAAAATGAAATTACCGCCTGGGCCACACGGTAGCCAGGTGGTAGTTCCTGAATTGGCACGTGTTGGCTGTGCGGAGGCACCTACGCGGCTTAGTAAAAGGGCCCCTCAATGTCTGACCATTTCTGGTGACTGCCATTGAATATCTGGTTTATTTTGGGCTTGTTTCAACTTAACTGGCCAAGACAATATGTGCTGGCCAGTTAAATTGAAACTGGTCATGGGCAGGCCTGCAATTATGGTGGCCCAATTTGGCTGCCAAACGTAGCCAGTGATGTACTGAATATTAGCGGATAGCCAGAAATATCACATGATATAGCCGGTTATCTGCTAAGCGCTGACCCTGAATATTCAGTGGGAGATATCCGGTTATCTCCTGCTGAATATTCACGGATAACCAGTTAAGTGCTATTTACCTGGACAAAACCTGTTCCTGGCTGGTTATATAGCGCTGAATATTGGCCAGCTTCTATTCACATTGCATTATTTTGATGATGCATTTATTGCAAGCTTTATTCCCAGTGTACTGTGATTATAATACCATTGTGGCATTATAATACACTGGTTTTGATACTGTATTTTGGTACTGCTTGTCCAATGTTTGGGAACATTATGTAATTCTTTTGGTTTATATAATGTTTAACGCAGCTTTTAGAACAGAAGCTGAATCTCATGAAATAGACCATATATATATTTTGTACACCAGGTATTAGTAAGAGCTAATTCACATACACAGCATCGCAAAACTATATACAACAGCAAATTACTGAGTTGACACTGCAGCAAAAGAATTTTTCAACTCCACCAAAATATTTGCTTCTAAGCTATATTATATGCATTAAGGCACTGTAAAGTCCTTTTTGCAAAGGCACGGTAGCGTTTTTAGTGCGCACTAATGATTAGCGTGAGCTAAGCGCCAGAAACACCCATAGGAATATATGGGCATCTCTAGCGTTTAGTGCACGCTTATTTGTAGTGAGTGCTAAAAATGCTTTTGCGTCTTTGTAAAAGGACCCCTGCATGAAACAAGCTCTTTTTTTTCCTAATATGGAAGTGCCCATGAATGCACCTCTTCTGCCATCTGGCTGTTTTCTCTTTGAACTATAGAGATTACAGTGTATTAAATACTGTAGACCAAGCTGTACTTCCAAAAGGATATAATAGGTAAGGTAAAGACAGTCCAGGGAAAGAATGCCAAAGTGATGCAGGACTTGCATCACAGGTTACATAAGTTGATACTATATATGTATACCGTAGAGGAGAGGAGGGATAGGAAATATGATAGAGACATTCAAATAATCCATAAAAAACAAGCTTTTTAGAGAAAAGAATGTTTGAGAGCAAAAGGTATAAGGCCCCAATATGATGGCTACATGGAACAGCTTCTTAGAGGAGATGCTGAAATCAGCAGTGGAATTCAAGAAAGCATGGAATATCTATTTAACTGTGATTATTTGAAATTTGTAAATCACTTTGTTTATTTCCAGGCGTGCAAAGATAGGATATAAGTTGATTAACTCCAAAGCGGTCACGTGGTCGCATCAATGTTAGCATGCTGGGGGAATTGATTATAAATTAAAGTACATTAGTAGCACCCATGCTGCAGGCATGGGCTGAAGGAGGGCATCCAAGGAGCAGGTTATGCTCCTAGGACTTGCTCCTTGGGGCGAGCTCTATTTGATATTCCCTACTGACCTTGGAGGAATGAAAGATCTACCATTTGCACAAAGGTATTTTCTTTTTATTCTTCTTTATACTGCTGTTTTTTCAACCACTTGGAGGTATGGAACTTTTGGATGATAAAATACCAATTGTTTAGGTTTGGAGATTACCTCTCATTGGGAAAGCTTTTGGAGGGTCTTACCTATCTAATTTAATTCCTATCCCCTTTTTCTTCTTCAAGTATGATATCCTCAAAGATAGATTAATTTAAAATAGGATTGCTCAATTGCAGATCTTTACTCCATGACCTCATTAAGTTCTATTATAATATTATCATTTGTTTGATGGAAACATGGCTAAGATATGGAGAAGAAGCTTATTTAATTCAAGCAGCTCCAAAAGGTTATTCTTATTTATCTCAATTGTGTGTGGCAAGAAATGGTAGAGGATTGGCTTTTTTAATTGCAGACAATATTTCTTTTAATGAGTTACCAGGCCCTTCATTATCTTACAAGGAAATATTAACGCCTGATCCAGTATTTCTTGCTTTATTCTATTGCCCACCAGGTCTTTCAGTAGACATTTGGGATAATATTCTTCAGAACATTGCCAAATTGGTTATCTTATTTCCTAACAGCCATTTTGATGATACAACTTCTTTACGTACTCAATACTTTAAAGCTCTTATCTCTGATTTAGGACAGCATGTTTCTACTTCTACTCATTTAAGTGGATACACTCTTGATTTTGTTCTTTCTGATCTAACTGAACCTTATAGACTGTTCCAGTTTCATATAGTTCTATTATCTTAGACTTATCACTGTCTAAAGACATCTGGGCCAGAAGACTATATACAATTATTCCTGAACAATTGCCTCCACTGTTTAAGGAGGTTCCAGAAGTCTTTGCTCAGAAAACTTTAAAAGTTCAGCAGATAGTGTACTACAAAAGAGAACTGATGTTATCATGCCATTTAAAAAGAAACTTCAGGAGAAACATAGACAGAATGGGTGCATGATGGTCTTTATCTTTTAAAAAAATAATATTTACAACAATGTTGATGTAAGCACTGTACATCAGATCTTCTTACGCAATGTAGAAATTTACAGCGGTCTTACAAAAATGAAATAAGGCTAGCTAAGGAAACCTTTTATTCCAAAATAGTATTTGAAAGTGATAACAGAACCCAACGGTTGTTCCATCTTATTAAAAACTTGATGGATAACGCCAACAAATGTCTTTTACTCGATTGCTCCACCTGTAGTTGAATTCATTAGGGACGAAGTTCTCACTTTACACAATTCATTATCTAAGAACAATCAAAGCTGTAATCAGGATATGAGAATCCATCTCTTGGAATAGATCTGATTTTCTAGACAGGGAAAATTCTCCAGTTCTTAAAGCAACTTCACTTTCTAAACTCTTATCTTCTGTGAAATTACCTCATTGTTGGCTGGATCCAATTCCATATACTTTGACCAAAATACCTAAGCATGACTTGACTCCATTAATATTATTGATGATTACAGCGTGTCAATTGGAATTCCTTCTTTCCAAGATTTCTCTGTCGCTGTGAAATTTCTTATCTCTTCTTCTTTATTGTGTTTTATAAACATGTCACAAAAATCTCAATAAAGATCCTTTTTTATTTATTGAGATGTGAGGGTTAGGTAGGGATTTATTTACTAGTTCATAAAGGGATGTCCCCTCCCGATGCACTTCTCTATTCCTCACCATTGTAAACGTCTTAAAGAACACCAAAAAGCATCCTTCCGTGAATGGTTGAATACCTCTGGGAGCTCAGCTGATGCATTACACCACTGACAATAAAGAAACAGTCAAGTCTCTTAAAAATATATATACATATATATATATTATTGATGATTAACCAAAGCCTATCTTCTAGCACATGTCCAGCCAGATAGAAACGTTCCTTAATTCACCCTATTCTGAAACAAAAAATTATCGGCCAATTTGAACAACTGGCAAGTTTTACTGAAAGCACTAATGTATGAATCCTTGGCAAGAAGGATTCATAACTGGCCACAGAACAGACACTATAATGACAGCTTTATTAAACGCCTTTGTTATCATGCTGCGCTAATGGTTCCTGTGTGGCAATGCTGACGGTGATCATTCAAAGTGAATGTGCTTTGTTAGCTTTACTGCACCATAGCCACTAGTGTGGCTTGATTAAAGAGGCCCTAAATGATAGTCAACATGTTGCTCTGGTAGTGCCCTTAGACATAGCTTCAGCTTTTATTTAGGTGACTATAGATTACTTTGTGATCGACTATAACTCTTCACCTGAGAGGTCAAGTCTCAAGTTGGTTTTGGTAATTTTTGAATGATAGATCCTATGTGGTTGCTTTTCATCCAGAACATTTCAATTGAACTTTGAAGTCCCACTGGGATCTGCTCTTTCCCCTTTATTTTTTAATAACATCTTGAATCCACTTATCACAATTATTCAAAGCATTGGAATCGGTGTTTTCTGTTATGCAGATGACACCCTTTTAGTAACCAAGGTGCCTACATCTTTGAGGGGTTCTTTTACAAAGCTGCGGTAAGCTCAAAGCAGGCTTACCACATGCTAAATCTGAACTACCCAATATGGCTGCTGGTGGTAGTTCTTTGTCGGGTGCATGCCATGTCTGGAAACTTTTTATTTTTTTCTAGTGCAGCAGTAACCCGGTGGTAATCAGCCATCACTATATGTTGCCCAGTTACTGACAGGTTACCGCCACCTCAATGGGTGGTAATAAATGCTCCCCATTGCTTGGCCAAGTGGTAAGAATTATCTTATCACGTGGCTATTTTGGGGGGGAGCTTTTTACCCACTGCGGTAAAAAGGGCCCTGGAGTGTAGGAAAAACATACCCCTCCCCTACCACAGGGCCCTTTTCCCCACAGCTTAGTAAAAGGACCCCCATATGATTTGTCTGAACTTCAGGCCTGCTTAGAGGCCTTCGCTGGATAGCTTAATAATTATAGCCTAGTTTTGAATGTTGATCAAATAGGCTGTTGGATAACAGGACTGGAAGAATATCCTTGTATAGCTCTAATTTTGTTTGGAAGGCCTGTGCCTGTTGTGGATAGTGTCTGATATTTAGGAATTATTTTTGATTATAGGCTACCTTTTATTGAACAGAAATTATATTTATTTATTTATTTATTTATTTATTTATTTATTTAAACCAGTTTCCATAAAAACAGTCCTATTAAGAACATAAATAACATATAAACAAATCAGCTTCAACCTACATAAATTATCTGCATTGCTACTCATTCTCCTCTCTCAATATAATGTTCATCCATCAAAAAATTCCTGAACAAAGATCTGTCTTTAATAAATTAATCTTTATTTTAAAGAGGCTTTTGTATATTTTATTTAAACGTGTTTATTTAAAAATATTTTAAAATAAAGTAAAAAATAAAATAAAACATTTAAAATATTTTAAAAATTTATTTTAAAAATGTTTGTGTATTTTATTTAAAAAGGGCTTTTGAAGAAAATCTGGGAGGAGGACCACAATCAGCTGGCAAAGGTACATATGAGAATGAAGTGGATATAGCACTGTTCTCAGAAGAAGGTGTTTATGAACAACTTGAAAATTTGAAGGTGGATAAATCCATGGGACCGGATGGGATCCATCCCCAGGATATTGAGGGAGCTCAGAGAGGTTCTGATGGGTCCTGTTAAAGATTTGTTTAATAAATCCTTGGAGATGGGAGAGGTTCCAATGGATTGGAGAAGAACAGATTTGGTCCCTCTTCACAAGTGGTGACCGAGAAGAAGCTGGAAACTACAGGCTGAAAAGCCTCACTTTGGATATTGGAAAAGTAATGGAAGTGGTACTGAAGGAAAGGATAGTGCATTTCCTGGAATCCAATAGGTTACAAGATCCGAGACAGCATGCTTTTACCAAAGGGTAAATCATGCCAAACGAATCTGATTGAATTCTTTGACTGGGTGACCAGAAAATTGGATCGAGGACATACGCTAGGTGTAACCTACTTAGATTTCAGCAAAGCCTTTGACATGGTTCCTCATAGGAGGCTCTTGAATAAACTTTACAGGCCGAAGTTAAGGACCCAAAGTGGTAAACTGGATTAGAAACTGCTTGACAGACAGATGCCAGATGCCAGAATGGAATTCACTCAGAGGAGAAGGTAAAGTGAGTAATGGAGTGCCTCAAGAATCTGTGCTGGGGCCAATTCTGTTTAATATATTTGTGAGCAACATTGCTGAAAGGTTAGAAGGTAAGGTTTGCCTTTTTGTAGATGACACCAAGGTTTGTAACAGAGTGGATACTCTGGAGGGAGTGGAAAACATGAAAAAGGATCTGCAAAAATTAGAAGAATGGTCTAATATTTGACAATTAAAATTCAATACAAAGAAGTGCACAGTGATGCACTTAGGGATAAGAAGTCCAAGGGTGTTGTATGTGCTAGGAGATGAGAGGCTGATATGCACAGATAGGGAGAGGAATCTTGGTGTGATAGTATCTGAGGATCTGAAGGAGACGAAACAGTGTGGCAAGGTGGTGACCGTAGCCAGAAGAAAAGAATGCTATACTATATATAGAGAGAAGTGTAATCAGCAGAAGAAAAAAGGTGTTGATGCCCCTGTACAAGTTGTTGGTGAGGCCCCACTTAAAGTATTGTGTTCAGGTTTGGAGGACGTATCTTGCTAAGGATGTAAAAAGATTTAAAGCAATGCAGAGGAAGGCGACAAAAATAGTATGGGGCTTGCACCAAAAGACATATGAGAAGAGTCTGAAAGACCTGAATATGTATACCCTAGAGGAGAGGAGGGACAGGGGAAATATGATACAGACGTTTAAATACTTTAAAAGCATAATATAGAAATAAATATTTTCCAGAGAAGGGAAAATGGTAAATAGAGGACATGAATTGAGGTTGCGGGGTGGTAGACTTAGGAGTAATGTCAGGAAATTCTTTTTCACGGAGAGGGTGGTTGATGCCTGGAATGCCCTCTCGAGGGAGGTGGTGGAGAAAAAAACTGTGATGGAATTCAAAAAGGTATGGGATAAACACAGAGGATCTCTAAGTAGAAAATGAATGGTATATATATTAAAAAAAACAAACTTAAATGGATGCATGCATTTACATGTCAAGTGGCACTTTAGATGGTGACTCTGGCCGTGAAGAACTAAATTCAGTGCGGGCAGGCTTGTATGGTCTGAGTCCCATATATGGCAGTTTGGTTTAGGATCGGCTGGAGAGGGCTTCAATTGAAACTCCAGTAATTTGGAATGTGAGGACAATGCCGGGCAAACTTTTATAGTCTGTGTCCCACAATTGACAAGACTGATTTGGATAGGCTTTGACAGCAACTTCAGTAGTTAGAAAATAAGGACAAGGCCGGGCAGGTTCTGTGTCCCAGAAGTGTCAAAGAGAGACAGTGATCAAGTATTTTATATCACATTCATTGTTATTTTAACCATGACTTGATAATAATGACTGTTGGGCAGACTGGACGGACTGTTCAGGTCTTTATCTGCCATCATGTACTATGTTGCATATTTTCAAAGCACTTAGACTTATAAAGTTGCATAGAACCTATGAAACTTTTAGTGCTTTGAAAATGAGCCCCTATATGTACTGTGGCAGCTTCGATTAGTGAAATATTTATTCAGTGAAGCAGACCTATATACCTTATTACATGCTCTTTTAGTCTCCTGTCTTGACTATGGAAATATGATCTATACAGGGACATGTCATCATAACATCAAGCATCTGAAACATTGCAGAACATGGCTCTGAGAGTGTTGGGAAACACTCCTCTCTTTAAAAAAAAATTCCTTTGGCTACCAGTTCATTATCAAATTAATTTCAAAATTGTTACTATTGCTCATAGAGCATATTATGAGAGGATGTCATCATATCTGAGTAATATTGCTATTCCTTACACTCCCTGCAAGGGTTCTCAGATCTTTGCAAAACCATAGAATGGTCCTGCCACATACCTCCAGCACACGATGGGAATCTGTGTGTGCAAATGCCTTTATATGACTGGCTCCGTGATTGTTGAATAACCTTTCAAAATCAATTCCTGCCAAAAGTGCTTTAAAATTTTTTACGTTTTATTAATAACTTTTTTTTAGGTTTTAATCTTTTTATTGATTTTCAATACAAAGATAGGACAAGTATTATCAGCCATATGTACAAAGTAGATTAAGGGAAGTGGGAAAAAAAGGAGGATATACAACAAAATACATTGCATGCATCAGCCAAAGGTTACACGAGATGCATCAGTTGAATATACTCAACATTTTACACTAAACATTGTTAAAATAAGATTCAAGTGGAAGCCACTTTTTCTCATGCAAGGCAAAAGAAAATGATTTTTTAGCAAGATATGTTTCATACTTATATGTTTGAAGTAGCAAACTCCACCATTCATGGTAGGTGACCTGATATAAGGTCTTCCAATGCGAAAAAATCACTTTCAAAGCTAAGGAAATCATAGTATTAATAATACTGCATTCATTAGATGTTAATATTTTTTAAGCAATGGCCTTTAAGTATCACATATTTGTACGTTATTGAACCAGGAAGATGAAAAATATCCATTATTAATTACCATATATCATTCCTATACATATACAATCAAATATAAGATGTTTAAGATTGCCTTGTTGAGAACGACAAGACCAACACAAGTTGGAATTAGAAGAATCTATTACATGCAATTTAAGAGTGTAGTGGCCTAGTGGTTAGAGCACTGGTCTTACAATCCAGAGGTGGCCAGTTCAAATCCCACTGTTGCTCCTTGTGATCTTGGGCAAGTCATTTAACTTTCTATTGCCTCAGGTACAAACTTAGATTGTGAGCCCTCCTGGGACACAGAAATATCCAGTGTACCTGAATGTAACTCACCTTGAGCTACTACTGAAAAAGGTTTGAACAAAATCTAAATAAATAAGAGGCATCCACAAAGATCTATGCATAAAGAAGTACAAAGATTGCAACGTTAATGAAGATCTGGAACAGTTAAATAGGGAACCCCACATCTGTTTCAATGACTTATCTGAGATAGTTTGCTGGATATCTTCCTCCTAACACTTACACAGACCTGTACATTTGAGAGGAAATTTACTTAGCATTGCTTTATATATATGGGAAGCAGCATGGCCTGTTTGCTGAAGCCACAAATTTATATCAACAAGCTCTGGGGTTTGAGGCCTATGCTGAATTTGTAAGTTACTTTTTTTCAACATAGAGCTAACCTGCAGCCATCGATAGAATTGAGAGTCAGATAATGAAAATTCAGTTTTCATAACTGAGAAAGATTTCCAGGCTTGGTTTTTCTGATCAATAAAGTCTTTAAGGGCCCATATTCCTATACGCTGCCAATGAGACCAAGAGACCTGCTTTTTTATCAATTCTAAGTTTGTTATTGTTCCATATAGGCACCAATGTCATGGTGGACCAAGGAGTGCCCAGAGATTTATCAAAAGAGGACAATAATTTATGAGTGATATTGATGATCGGATTGGAGACAATGTTTTTAGAGAGGCGCGTGCCAACTAGATAAGGATGCAATTAAGAGTCAATAATGGATTGTTCAAATATTAGCCATCTAGGTAGAAAAAAAGTACTCAAAGGAGCAATCCATTCCATGCCCTGACGTATAATGAAGGCCTTATGATATAGTAAGAGATCATAGAATCATTCTGACTCCACTCTGCAGTTTGGGCTGCTTTAATTTACATAAGGAGATTTTTTGACACTGGCATTTGTTGTTCAGATTGGGGGAGAATGGAAAATCTATTGACACATATGAAGGATACAATGCAGTGGTAGAAAAGTAATATTGTAAAATTAATTATACGCACATATATTTGCTTTTTTTCACTCTAACTTCCATGGCATTCATCCATGAAGGCTGGGTGGTATATCAAAATTCAATAAACTATAAACTATCCCCCCCCCCCCCCTTGATATTCAGCTGGCGGTGGCCAGCGCTTTGACTGCCTGCTTCCGACATTCAACCCAGATATTCAATGCCAGGCCATTTTCAGTGAGCAGTATTGAATATCCAGGTTTTTCAACTCTGGCTAGTGTGTGACCGGTTAAGTTGATATTCAGACTTAACCAGCCATTGCATAATAGGCAAAGATAGGCCTGCTTTTTTATGCGGCCTTATTTTTATACCAAGCCTTGCCGGTTAAGTTCTGAATATCAGGAATTAACCAGTCATGTGCTCGGAACGTCCCCAACATCATTGACTTAATTTTGGGTGCTAACTGTGAATTTTCAGTGGCAAAGATCAATTAAATGCTGCTGAAAATGACTGGTTATTTGCCAAGATGCGAGGTAACCAGTTGGCAGTCATTCTGGGCCGGTTAACTTCTGCTGAATATCGGGCCCTATATGTTTCTAGTGAACAAAAATCAATGTTAAAATATAATGCAATCATAAAATAATAATATAATCAAATAAGCTATAGGTGAAAAATAAAAACATACTGCCCGATATTCAAAAGTATTTAATTAGCCAGGAACGGCACCTGGCCAATTAAATACTCTCAATCTGGCTATCCGATATTCAGTGGAAGATAACAAGCTATCTCCCACTGAATATCCTGGTCAGCGGCTAGACCGGTCACCAACTATGTAGCATGACATAGCTGGTTACTGCTGATTTTCAGCGGCTGACCAGTTAAGTTTAGCTGCTAGATAGACCCACATAAATAGCAGGTCTATCTTTGGTTGCTAGAACCTAGCCGGTCAGCTGATGAATATCAGCTTAACCAGCTATGTTTGTGGTGCTAAAAACCCCTCAGAACTTCAAGGCGTTGAATTTTCGGGTTCACTGGCGACAGCGGTAGTTAGCCGGTCTAATTCCCACTGTCTCAATATCGGGGCCATAGCACCTAGAACTTGTTTGACCCTTACTTCCACATATCCCAGTGGACTAACACAGTTATCAAAATTCTCTACTCAATTTAAACAATAAAGTAAGCATTATATCAAATCAAGTAAAATAGACATGTATTACATATTAATATACATTACATTAAGGTGGTTATTTTAGAGGCTTTGGATGTCT
Source organism: Microcaecilia unicolor (assembly GCF_901765095.1). Lineage (NCBI taxonomy): Eukaryota > Metazoa > Chordata > Amphibia > Gymnophiona > Siphonopidae > Microcaecilia > Microcaecilia unicolor. The sequence continues at coordinate 138,460,987 of NC_044034.1, read as the reverse complement.
GAAGACTGGCATTTAGACATCCAGACTGGCCTGTAGCAGGTTTTAATGTCAGCCCCTTCTTTCCCTGAGTTGTTTTGTTAAAGCACTAGATATACTTTTTTTGTGCCTTGGTAACCTCTGTGGGGCTAATTTTATAACAGGTTCCTATGTGAAAAATCCAAAAAAGTACTATTTTATCTTGTAAGGACAGCATAGGTACCTGTGTAACCACACCTTTGTATAAATTTACACCTGCTCTAAAGAAAGTGTAAAAATTTGCATGTACTCTGTATATTTTATATATCATGTGCATACATAATAACCCCGCCCATACTATGCCACCGAGAAGGCCCATACACAGAGCAGATGAAGGATGGTGCATGCTTCCAGTCTGCTGTACTTTGTGTCTGTGGTCCACTAATGCAGGTTGTTTCCACCTGAAAAATGTGCTTTACAGATGCAAAATATTTTATAACAAATTACTCCCTTATTTTTATTGCCTGTTGCTCAGAATATTCTTTGACCTGTGTCAATAACTTTTATTTTCTTCTTATTGCAGTCCCCAAATAATCCTACAGTTCCTCAAGAAAAAATCCGACCATTAACAAGTCTGGATCATCCCCAGAGTCCTTTCTATGACCCAGAAGGAGGGCCCATTACAGCTGTAGCCAGAGTTCTACTAGAAAGAATTGCACGAAAGGTAATAAAAAAAATTATTTACAGGCCAAAAATAAAAGCAGTAGAAAGTCATGATAGAAGAAAAAAGTATAGACCGTAAATACGTTGTGTTATACATATTTCCTTAAAAATAACTTTTGGAATTTACCCTGGCAAGTGGGGTCCTGATGCCCTACAAGGTAACATACCTGGAGAGACTAGGCCCAGGCTGAGCAGAGTAGTATAGGAACCAGGCACTGAAGAAGAACAAGAGGTTATTTTGACCAAGATGCTTTTTAATTAATTGTACAAACTTTTATATTAGGCCAACTGGACTACTGCAATAGTGATTATTTGGGATGTACCGGGTCTTTATTGAAAAGGATCCAGACAATTCAGAACATGGCGGCCCGCCTTCTATTTTCAGCACAGAAGTATGATCAGGCTACACTGCTACTGATTAGATTGCACTGGCTCCCAGTGGAGACCAGTCTCTGTTTTAAATTATGTACTTTCCTATTTAAAATACTTTATGGTGAGGCTCCAGTATACATGAAGAATTTAATTGTTCTTTTGACTCAATCTAGGGAAATTTTTTCTAGAAATCCCTACTTTTGCAATTTCCACATCCTCAAGAAATTAGTTCCAAGCAAATTTTTTTCAGTCACATTTCAATACCTCATATCTTTATGCGACTAAACACAAGTGCTTTGATTCTAGCAAGAACTTTATGCAATGCAACTGTGTTGCCAGACAAACTGTGACTTAAAACAGGCTCAAACTCGTTACATTTTTGTTTTATATTTTCATATAGTTTTTAAAAATATTTATTTATTTTTGTATGTGGAGGAGATAAGGCCTGAGAAGTATTTCCCCAAAAAGATTGTGTGCACAGTGGCTGCATTGCTGCGTTCTCATACGCAGCAAACTTTTAATCATTAGCCACAAAAACTCCTCAATTTTTTTGTTTCCTCTGCTTGATTTTACTGCTGCATGTGTCCATTTATTCTCGGCCTGTACATTAAAGGAAAAACAAGACAGGACAACACTTATCTTTTTTCAATAGCCCGACGGGGCCACCGTTTCACTCTCATTCCAAGCTTCTTCAGGGGTAGTGCTAGTTGCTGCAGTGTCCTTAGATGCTACAGGTACTCTGTTCCTATTCAGAAAATGGCATCCGAATAGGAGCGGAGTACCTGTAACATCTAAGGATACTGCAGCCATTAACACTGCCCCTGAAGAAGCTTGGAACGGGAGTGAAACGGTGACCCCATTGGGCTATTCAAAAAAGATAAGTGCTGTACTGTCTTGGTTTTCCTTTAATGTACAGTCCGAGAATAAATGGACACAAGCAGCAGTAAAATTGAGTTTTTGTGGCTAATGATTAAAAGTTTGCTGGGTATGAGAACGCAGCAGTGCAGCCACTGTGCACACAACCTTTTTCAGGGAAATACTTCTCAGGCTTTATCTCCTCCACATACAAAAAAATAAATAAATATTTAAAAAACTATATGAAAATCTAAAACAAAGAGGTAACGAGTTGAGCCTTCTTAAAGGCACAGTTTGTCTAGCAACACATTTGCATTGTATGATCTTTAGACATTTCAATACCTACCTGCACAAGTTTGGAACGCCTTACCGACTAAGATTTGAATTATTTCATATTGTTTTTAGGACATAGTTAACGTTTCTTTTTAATAAGTATCTTTATTAATTATTTTGGCTATTGTGGAATGTCAGTTTTATGTTTTTTCATTTTTCAGTTTCTTTATATTTTTGATGATTGTAATTCAGGATTGTCTGATTTCTTATGATGTAGGTAATCTGCTCTGAACTTAAAGGTTGTTGTAGAATGTAAGTGTGTATCAGTATCAGGAGCCAGAAAGTCTTTTGTATAATATCAGTGGCAGGACAGGAGCCAGGAATTCATACAATTCAGGATCAGAAATCACAGGCAAAACCAGGCACAAAACCTGAACCTGACTAGGAATCAAGGCAGCAACCAGACCAGCAAATTCATACAGAGAACCCCACATGACGTATGGGACGAGCAAGTGTATTTCCCATGATGATCCTTATATTCAGGCTTATTGCCGGTGCATCGAGACTATCTGGAGGTGTGTAGTCTTTACCAAAGCCCAGAGGATAACTATTCTCCAGCTGCTTCCTGGACTGTACAAATCTAATGATATTGCAGTAGATCTCTAACCTCAGCTCTCAAGGATCACCAGTCTGTGCCCTATTAACTCTTGTCAGTAATTTTCTCAGGGGTCCTTTTACGTAAGGCGCACTGAAAAATTCCTGCGCTGATGTAGACACGTGTATTGGACATGCGCAGGTCCATTTTCCAGCGCATCTGCAAAAAAAGCCCTTTTTTGGCCGAAAATGGACATGTGGCAAAATAAAAATTGGCGCGCATCCATTTTGGGCCTGAGACCTTACCACCACCCATTGACCTAGTGGTAAGGTATCAAACATTAACCGGGCAGTAATGGTCTATGCGTGTACAATGCCGATTACTGCCTGTTTAGCTCCGCGTGCTGGAAAATTTCCGTCACGCGTAGTGGATGTGTGTAAAAAAAAAAATGAAATTACTGGCCAGACCATGCAGTAGCTGGGCAGTAGTTCACTGCGTAAGTCTGGTAGAGCTTTAGAAATGTTGAGTAGTAGTAGTAGTAGTAGTTCAAAATTGACGTTCGTGGGCGCCTACACGGCTTAGTGAAAGGGCCCCTTATTGTATTTCTTTTCTTATGACATCAAAGATTTCTTTTGAAGGACTTCAATTTAGGCAGTGTAAGTCAGAGTATTTGCTTTTAAATACTAGAGAAGTAGACACAGTGTGTCCCCCCCCTCCCACCCCAATCATTCCTCCAAACTCCAGGTCCAAATAAGGAGTTAGCTGACAGCTGTGTGTGCCTGGGAGCATGTGCAAATGCCAGTGGGGAAATATTTTGAAGCGTACAGTACTTTTATTTCCATTGCAAAACAGGAAATGCACGTACAGTTCTAAGGTCCACCTAAACCCTGTCCTTCAAATCAGTAGGTATATTTAGTTTGGAAAAAGGACATCAAAATTATAATAGCTTGACATTCAGTGAACATTATGTAGACTTTTTGGTTCTGCTCCTCCTGTTATGCTGTGATTCTCTCTGAGGTTGATTGTTTCTGTTTTTGCTCATTGCAATAAAATAAATATTTTTTTAAAAAGAACATTATGTAAAATACAGTGAAGAACATCCCAATTTTAGGGGCTCTTTTACTAAGCCGTGTAGGCACCTGCGCACGCTGAAAACGTGCCAAATTGGAGTTAGTGGCCGGTTACCACGTGGCCCTTGGCGGTAATTTCAATTTTGGCGTGCGTCTGCTACGCGCGTCTGAAAAATATTTTTATTTTCTGGCGCACATAATGGATGCACACCAAGTGGCATTTGACATGCATAGGTCATTACCACCTGGATTCTTTACAGCTAGGTCAATGGCTAGCGATAAGGTCTCAGACCCAAATGGACGTGCAGCAATTTTGATATTGCTGCACGTCCATTTTCGGCAAAAAAAGGCCTTTTTTTACAGGTGCATTAAAATGGATCGGTGCACGCCCAAAAGCCGCGCCTACACTACCGCAAGCCGTTTTCAGCTTGCCTTTGTAAAAGGACCCCTTAATGTCTCTTTTGCACATAAGTGACCTATTGAAATTAGGTCTTCATGGCTCGTAAGTAATGTACTTGCCACTGGAAATCAGCTTTGAGGACTTTGCTGCATTTCCCTAACTTTACCTTCTTTTCAGTGCCTGATTGGGCTCCGGTTGAGAGAGGTATTATTGTACTGTTAACCACAGTTACCAGTAAATAAGTCTCATTGCATAAAATGGGGCCTATGCTAAAATAGCACAAGTTAATGATAAAATAACACATTTTAATGGTAGCCCACGTTAACTTCTCCCCTTAATGGTAGCCTACTATGTTGGTTCCTCTAACATGTCTTAACAGTAGCTCACATTGGTAACTATACCCCTAAGAAACTTAAATTAATTGCTCAGGGAACATTTCTTAATTAAGAAGTCCAGCTACGTAACTTAAAGTTAGATGTTATGGGTCATAGTTATTATTTATTTATTTATGACATTTATATCCTGTATTAGCCTGAGTAGAACTCAGGTTCAATATGGCTTACATAACAATTAGAAAAGCATGAACATGTCCAAAATTAACAGAAAGTAAAATGCATCATGTAATGTTAGACCAGTAAAACTTGAGTTAGGAGCAGATGTAATTACTTAGGGCCCTGTTTACTAACACACACTAGCATTCTCAGCATGCGCCAATGCTAGAGCCACCCTTATATTCCTATGGGTGACTCCAGCATCAGCATGCAACAATTTCCAGTGAACGCCAAAAATGTCAGCACGCCTACAGTATAGCTTAACAAACAGGGCCCTTACCAGCTCATTTTCGAAAGAGAAGGGCGCCCATCTTTTGACACAAATCGGGAGATAGGCGTCCTTCTCGCAAGGCCGCCCAAATCAGCATAATCGAAAGCCGTTTTTGACATCCTCGATGGCTTTCCATCGTGGGGATGACCAAAGTTCACGGGGGCGTGTTGGCAGGGTAGCAAAGGCGGGACTGGGGTGTGATTAGAAGATGGGCGTCCTCGGCCGATAATGGAAAAAAGAAAGGCGGCCCTGATAAGCACTTGGCCGACTTTACTTGGTCCATTTATTTTTCATGACCAAGCCGTGAAAAGATGCCCGAACTGAGCAGATGACCACCGGAGGGAATCGGGGATGACCTCCCCTTACTCCCCCAGTGGTCACTAACCCCCTCCCACCATAAAAAACAGGTTAAAATACTTTTTTGCCAGTCTCTATGCCAGCCTCAAATGCCATACTCAGGTCCATTGCAGCAGTATACAGGTCCCTGGAGCAGTTGTAGTGGGTGCAGTGTACTTCAGGCAGGCGGACCTGGGGGTTGGGGGGGCGGTTGGGGGGCTCAGCACCCAAGGTAAGGGAGCTATGCACCTGGGAGCAATTTCTGAAGTCCACTGCAGTACCCCCTAGGGTGCCCGGTTGATGTCCTGGCATGTGAGGGGGACCAGTGCACTACAAATGCTGGCTCCTCCCATGACCAAATGGCTTGGATTTGGCTGTTTTTGAGATGGCCGTTTTTGGATTCCATTATCGGTGAAAACCAAGGTCGGCCTTCTCTAAGGGCGGCCATCTCTAAGGTCGACCCAAATGTTGAGATTTGGGTGTCCCCGACCGTATTATCGAAACGAAAGATGGACGCCCATCTTGTTTCGATAATATGGTCGGGGACGCCCCTTTACAGGTGTGCCCTTAGAGATGGGCGCCCCCGTTCGATTATGCCCCTCTTATTTATCTAGGCTAGATAATTGCAATATGGAGGAAAAAGGTAAGGACTGGGATTAGCTGGGATAGACAAGAGTAGTGGGAGGTGGGATACTATAAAGATGTGTTATTTTACCACCAGCTCATGCTGTTTTAAAACAGATGCCATTTTATGCAATGAGTCCTAATTCCTGATAACTAGGATTAACTGTGAAATAACATGTCTTAACAGTAGCATATGTCAATAACTTCCCCCTAACTTTTTTTGTTACTATATTGTTATTCAGTGTTACTATTGTTTCAGACTCAGATATAACTTTTACAGGTTATTTTCAAATCTTTTTACATAGGTATATAGTTGTTTAACTCTGGGAGAAACTACGCTGAAAATTGTCCGCCACCCCCAATCCCTTAAGGCAATTATGCTGTTTCTACCATCAGTTCTTTTACTCAAGTTGGAAAATGGGCATTTCCAGGGAGGAGAAGTCAGATATGAAAAGCCAGTGTATGGGTACCTTAGACCCATTGTCCCCTGTCTTGTTTTAGGTCCATGGGTACGATGTATGCCTGGCCCTAAAAAACAATGTAAAAATTGGCCCATTAATGAGCAGAACACGTCTTCGTTTTTATTTTTATAATTCCCTTTGTTATACTTTTGAGTAAATAGCTCTGCATTCATTACCTAACTATTTCTATTTTCACCAGGGAGAACAGTGTAACATTGTTCCTGATAATGTGGACGATATTGTTGCAGATCTTGTACCTGAAGAAAAAGAAGAAGGTGAGATACGCTAGATTGTGCATTTCGAAATAACTCGGAGAGCTTTCCTGTAGGTTTGCAAAGTAAGAAAGTAAAGGGTGGAATAAATGTGGGGCTGAAATGATAGAGAAAGATCCCTTCAGTGTGTTGGTTATTTGGAAGAGGTGGTAGGTCAAATATTTCAAGCTTGAAATCTCTGAACAGATCTTGCACAATCTCGCCAAATAGTTCAAAAATATAGAGGAAAGGGTTAAAGGTAAAATTTCCCCAAACTATTTGCAATGCCATCCTGTAGAAGATATTTAATTTAAACAATGCATAATTACATGAGCAGTTGCCCAATATGTGAACTATTTTTTTTTATTTTTGCCCAATGAAAATAACCAATCCTACAAAAATAGTTCTCTAAATTATGCAACATTCAATAACTTGGCTTAGAATGCTTAATGATATCCTACTACCACAAAATATTATGCAGTAACTGTATTGTATAATTAAGTTTTTAACCAAAATCTATTTTCTACATTAAGGAAGAGAATAGGATTTGATATACCACCTTTCTGTGGTTATAATCAAAGCGGTTTACATATTATATATAGGTACTTGTCTTGTACCCAGGGCAATGGAGCATTAAGTGACTTGCCCAGAATCATAAGGAGTTGCACTAGGAATTGAAGCAGGTACCCTGGTTCTCAGACCACTGCACTAACCATTAGGCTACTCCTCCACTCTTGAACAGAATATTTGACATTGAATATTTGGTGGTTTAGGTATGATAATACGTTAGCATTATTGCAAGACATAAGAAGGTATGTTCACTAAAGTGAGGTAAGTTGTTCCTCTTATTGGCAAATACATCCCTAGCAGTAGTACCCCAAGACTACCATTAGGTGTCATGGAGGGGCATAATCGAACAGAAACGCCTATCTCCATGGGCGTTTATCTCCGAGAACGGGTCCGTGAAGGGGCGGACCCAAGCGTATTTTCGAAACAATTAGACGTCCATGTTTTATTCGCCAAGTTGTGAGCTGGGCGTTTTTGCTTTTCAGCGATAATGGACAATGAAATCGCCCAGCTCAAAAACGAATAAATCCAAGGCATTTGTTCGTGGGAGGGGCCAGGAGTCGTAGTGCACTGGTCCCCCTAACATGCCAGGACACCAACCAGGCACCCTAGGGGGCACTTTTACAAAAACAGAACAAAAGGTAAAAGAGCTCCCAGGTGCATAGCACCCTTCCCTTGTGTGTAGAGCCCCCCAAATCCCCCTCAAAACCCACTGCCCACAAGTCTACACCATTACTATAGCCCTAAGGAGTGAAGGGGGGCACCTACATGTGGGTACAGTGGGTTCGGGGGGGGGGGTTGGACGACTAAGCATTAAGCAGCACAATTGTAACAGGTAGGGGGGGATGGGCCTGGGTCCACCTGCCTGAAGTCCACTGCACCCCCTAACAACTGCTCCAGGGACCTGCATACTGCTGCCAGGGAGGTGGGTATGACATTTGAGGGTCAAAATAAAAAGTTGTGAAACATCATTTTTTGTGGTGGGAGGGGGTTTATGACCACTGGGGGAGTCAGGGGAGGTCATCCCCGATTCCCTCCAGTGGTCATCTGGTCATTTAGGGCACTTTTTGGGGCCTTATTCGTGAAAAAACAGGGTCCAGGAAAAGTGCCCTAAATTCTAGCTAAAAACGCATACTTTTGTCCCATTATCTGTGAAATGCGCCCATCTCTGTTCGGCAGATAACCACGCCCCAGTTCCGCCTTCGCCACACCTCTGACACGCCCCCATCAACTTAGGGTATGATACATACCTGTAGCAGTTGTTCTCCGAGGACAGCAGGCTGATTGTTCTCACGACTGGGTGACGTCCGCGGCAGCCCCCACCAACCGGAAAAAAGCTTCGCGGGACGGTCGGCACGCAGGGCACGCCCACCGCGCATGCGCGGCCGTCTTCTCGCCCGTGCGCGACCGCTCCCGCCAGTTGAATAACTAGCAAAAGATGAAACACACAACTCCAAAGGGGAGGAGGGAGGGTAGGTGAGAACAATCAGCCTGCTGTCCTCGGAGAACAACTGCTACAGGTATGTATCATACCCTTTCTCCGAGGACAAGCAGGCTGCTTGTTCTCACGACTGGGGTATCCCTAGCTCTCAGGCTCACTCAAAACAAGAACCCAGGTCAATTGAAGCTCGCAACGGCGAGGGTACAACAGAAATTGACCTACGAAGAACAACTAACTGAGAGTGCAGCCTGACCAGAATAAATTCGGGTCCTGGAGGGTGGAGTTGGATTTACACCCCAAACAGATTCTGCAGCACCGACTGCCCGAACCGACTGTCGCGTCGGGTATCCTGCTGGAGGCAGTAATGTGATGTGAATGTGTGGACAGATGACCACGTCGCAGCCTTGCAAATCTCTTCAATAGTGGCTGACTTCAAGTGGGCCACTGACGCTGCCATGGCTCTAACACTATGAGCCGTGACATGACCCTCAAGAGCCAGCCCAGCCTGGGCGTAAGTGAAGGAAATGCAATCTGCTAGCCAATTGGAGATGGTGCGTTTCCCGACAGCGACCCCTAGCCTGTTAGGGTCGAAAGAAATAAACAATTGGGCGGACTGTCTGTGGGGCTGTGTCCGCTCCAAGTAGAAGGCCAATGCTCTCTTGCAGTCCAATGTGTGCAACTGACGTTCAGCAGGGCGGGTATGCGGCCTGGGGAAGAATGTTGGCAAGACAATTGACTGGTTAAGATGGAACTCCGACACCACCTTCGGCAGGAACTTTGGGTGAGTGCGGAGCACTACTCTGTTGTGATGAAATTTGGTATATGGAGCATGAGCTACTAGGGCTTGAAGCTCACTGACCCTATGAGCTGAAGTAACTGCCACCAAGAAAATGACCTTCCAGGTCAAGTACTTCAGATGGCAGGTATTCAGTGGCTCAAAAGGAGGTTTCATCAGCTGGGTGAGGACGACGTTGAGATCCCACGACACAGTAGGAGGCTTGATAGGGGGCTTTGACAAAAGCAAACCTCTCATGAATCGAACGACTAAAGGCTCTCCAGAGATGGCTTTACCTTCCACACGATAATGGTAAGCACTAATCGCACTAAGGTGATTCCTTACTGAGTTGGTCTTGAGGCCAGACTCCGATAAGTGCAGAAGGTATTCAAGCAGGTTTTGTGCAGGACAAGAACGAGGTTCTAGGGCCTTGCTCTCACACCAAACGACAAACCTCCTCCACTTGAAAAAGTAACTCTTCTTAGTGGAATCCTTCCTAGAGGCAAGCAAGACCCGGGAGACACCCTCAGACAGACCCAACGCAGCGAAGTCTACGCCCTCAACATCCAGGCCGTGAGAGCCAGGGATTGAAGGTTGGGGTGCAGCAACGCTCCGTCGTTCTGCGAAATGAGAGTCGGAAAACACTCCAATCTCCACGGTTCTTCGGAGGACAACTCCAGAAGAAGAGGGAACCAGATCTGACGGGGCCAAAAGGGCGCTATCAGAATCATGGTGCCGCGGTCTTGCTTGAGCTTCAGTAAGGTCTTCCCCACCAAAGGTATGGGAGGATAAGCATACAGGAGGCCGGTCCCCCAATGAAGGAGAAAGGCATCTGACGCTAGCCTGCCGTGTGTCTGAAGTCTGGAACAGAACAGAGGCAGCTTGTGGTTGGTCTGAGAGGCAAAAAGATCCACCGAGGGGGTGCCCCACTCTCGGAAGATCTTGCGTACCACTCTGGAATGGAGCGACCACTCGTGCGGTTGCATGACTCTGCTCAGTCTGTCGGCCAGACTGTTGTTTACGCCTGCCAGGTATGTGGCTTGGAGAAGCATGCTGTGCTGGCATGCCCAGCGCCACATCCCGACGGCTTCCTGACACAGGGGCGAGATCCGGTGCCCCCCTGCTTGTTGACGTAAAACATTGCAACCTGATTGTCTGTCCGAATTTGGATAATTTGGTAGGACAGCCGATCTCTGAAAGCCTTCAGTGCGTTCCAGATCGCTCGGAGCTCCAGGAGGTTGATCTGCAGATCCTTTTCCTGGAGGGACCACATACCCTGGGTGTGCAGCCCATCGACATGAGCTCCCCACCCCAGGCGAGAGGCATCCGTCGTCAGCACTTTCGTGGGCTGTGGAATTTGAAATGGACGTCCCAGTGTCAAATTGGTCCGAATGGTCCACCAGAGCAGTGAAGTGCGGCAGCTGGTGGAGAGGCGGATGACATCTTCTAGATTCCCGGTGGCTTGGAACCACTGGGAAGCTAGGGTCCATTGAGCAGATCTCATGTGAAGACGAGCCATGGGAGTCACATGAACTGTGGAGGCCATATGACCCAGAAGTCTCAACGTCTGCCGAGCTGTGATCTGCTGGGACGCTCTGGTCTGCGAAGCCAGGGCCAGGAGATTGGCGGCCCTCGCTTCGGGAAGATAGGCCTGAGCCGTCTGGGTATTCAGCAGCGCTCCTATGAATTCCAGAGACTGGGACGGTTGGAGATGGGACTTTGGGTAATTTATCACAAACCCCAGCAGCTCCAGAAGTTGAATAGTGCACTGCATGGACCGGAGGGCTCCTGCCTCCGAGGTGTTCTTGACCAGCCAATCGTCGAGATATGGGAACACGTGCACTCTCAGCTTGCGTAGGTAGGCCGCTACCACCACGAGGCACTTGGTAAACACTCGTGGGGCAGAGGCGAGCCCAAATGGCAGCACACAATACTGAAAGTGGCGTGCGCCCAGGCGGAATCTGAGATACTGTCTGTGAGCTGGCAGTATCGGTATGTGAGTATATGCGTCCTTTAAATCCAGGGAACATAGCCGATCGTTTTTCTGAATCATTGGCAGAAGGGTGCCCAAGGAAAGCATCCTGAACTTTTCTTTGACCAGGAATTTGTTCAGGCCTCTCAGGTCTAGGATGGGACGCATCCCCCCTGTTTTCTTTTCCACAAGGAAGTACCTGGAATAGAATCCCTGCCCTTCCTGCCCGGGTGGTACGGGCTCGACCGCATTGGCGCTGAGAAGGGCGGAGAGTTCCTCTGCAAGTACCTGCTTGTGATGGGAGCTGAAAGACTGAGCTCCCGGAGGACAATTTGGAGGCAGGGAGGCCAAATTCAGGGCGTATCCGCACCGCACTATTTGGAGAACCCACTGGTCGGAGGTTATGAGAGGCCACCTTTGGTGAAAAAATTTTAACCTCCCTCCGACCGGCAGATCGTCCGGTACGGACACTTGTAGGGCGGCTATGTTCCCGTGGATCCAGTCAAAAGCCCGTCCCCGGCTTTTGCTGTGGAGGCGCAGGGGGCTGCTTAGGCGCACGCTGTTGACGAGAACGAGCGCGCTGGGGCTGTCCCTGTGCCTGACGAGGCCTTCGGGCCGGCTGGTTGTACCTACGCTTTGCAAAAGAATAGGGTGCAGCCTGCCGTGCCCGGGAAAAACGCCCACCAGTGGGGGCGGATGCTGAAGGCGCCCGGTGGGAGAGCTTGTCGAGAGCGGTTTCCCGCTGATGCAGTTGGTCCACCATCTGCTCGACCTTCTCACCGAAAATGTTATCCCCCCGGCAAGGGACGTCGGCCAGTCTCTGCTGGGTGCGGTTGTCCAGGTCAGAGGCGCGCAGCCATGAGAGCCTGCGCATCACTATACCTTGGGCCGCAGCACGAGATGCCACATCACAGGTGTCAAAAATACCCCTGGACAGGAACTTTCTGCATGCCTTCAGCTGCCTGACCACCTCCTGATAAGGCCTGGACTGCTCCGGCGGGAGCTTCTCGACCAGGTCCGCCAGCTGTTGCACATTGGTCCGCATGTGGATGCTCATATAGAGCAGGTATGACTGGATGCGGGTCACGAGCATGGAGGATTGGTAGGCCTTCCTCCCAAACGAGTCCAGAGTGCGAGACTCCCGCCCCGGGGGCGCCGAGGCGGTATCCCTCGAACTCCGTGCCCTCTTGAGAGCAGAATCCACGACCGCTGAGTCATGGGGCAATTGGGGCCGCATGAGCTCTGGGTCGGAGTGGATCCTGTACTGGGACTCTGCTTTCTTGGGAATGGTGGGGTTAGTTAACGGTCTCACCCAGTTCCGGAGCAGCGTCTCCTTCAGGACATTGTGCAGCGGCACCGTGGAGGACTCTCTAGGTGGTGATGGATAGTCGAGGACATCGAGCATCTCGGCCCTCGGCTCTTCCACAGAGACCACGGGGAAGGGAATGGTGATCGACATATCCCGCACAAAGGAGGCAAAGGAGAGGCTCTCAGGAGGTGAGAGCTTCCTCTCCGGTGAAGGCGTGGGGTCCGAGGGAAGGCCCGTAGACTCCTCTGAGGAGAAATATCTAGGGTCCTCCTCTTCCCCCCACGAGTCCTCATCCTCGGTATCGGACATTAGCTCATGTAGCTGAGTCCTGTACCGGGCCCGGCTCGACGTCGAGGCACCGAGGTCTCGGTGTCGTCGAGCGGTGGACTCCCGCGCCGGCGGGGACGGAGCTCCCTCCATCGACGTCGACGGGGACTCCACCTGCGTAGCAGTCGAGACCGGCACCGCAAGCGGCGGCGGTGTCGACAGCTCCGGCGCCGGGCTAGAGCTCGCCGGCGCCACAGTCATCGGCGCCGAGGGCGCAAGCACCCCCGGCGCCGGCACAGCCTGGCGCATCAGCCCTTCCAGGATCCCCGGAAGGATGGCTCTGAGGCACTCGTCCAGGCCCGCTGCCGGGAAAGGCGGTGGGGCCGGTAAGGGTGTCGGTGCCGGAAGCTGCTGGGAGCCAGGAGACGGCACCGAGGTGCCGGAACCCCGACGCGTCGGTACCTCCACAACCGACGGGGACCTCTCCTCTCGACGATGACGCTTCGGCGTCGACTCCTCTTCAGGATGCACCGAGGGCGTCCGGTGACGACGCTTTTTGTCCTTCTTTCGATGCACGTCACCGGCGCCGGAGGGCATGGAGGAGGAGGAGGTCGATCCCCCTCGGTCTCGAGGCACCGGGTCAGACAGGGTTCGGTCCCGTGGCTCACGAGCTGAGGGAGTGACCGGGGCCGACTGCCCACGCGGCCTCTCAACCCCACTCTCACCGGCGGACCGGCGGGCCGACGGGACCTGTTCTCCTGGGGTCGCTGCCATCGGTGCCGATGTCTCGGGCATCGATACCGGTACTGAAGAACCGGCCTTCGATACCGATGCCGTCGAGGTCGACGTCGAGGGGCCGGCGCAAGTTCCAAAAAGACGGTCCCGCAGAACTTGCCTCGCAACCTGAGTCCGTTTCCGGAGACCGAGACACAAAGCACACGACTTGAGATTGTGCTCCGGCCCGAGGCACTGGAGGCACCAAGCGTGGGTGTCGGTCTGCGAGATCGGCCGGCCGCAGCGACCACACTTTTTAAATCCACTCGGGACCTTCGAGGACATCGACGGAAAAATCGCGTCGGCGAAGTCAAAGTCGTCAATGGTGGCTAAAATCACACCACGAAAAAAACGACCGAGCGACCACTAGGCCGCAATGTAGCGTCCCCGCTGGAAGCGAGGGAAAAGGGGAGCGCGTGCTCCACACGCGCAGTCTTTTTTTTTTTTTTTTTTTGTAAAAAGAAAAGATAATAAAAGGAAATTAAATTAAATTAACGAAGCGCGATCCGCGTATACGCGATCGCAAGAATCCGGCGGCTGAAGTAGAGAGAGCGGCAAGGCACGACTCTCTCCAGGCGCGGAAAAAAAGGAACTGGCGGGAGCGGTCGCGCATGGGCGGGAAGACGGCCGCGCATGCGCGGTGGGCGTGCCCTGCGTGCCGACCGTCCCGCGAAGCTTTTTTCCGGTTGGTGGGGGCTGCCGCGGACGTCACCCAGTCGTGAGAACAAGCAGCCTGCTTGTCCTCGGAGAATGTCCGCATCCGCGACAGAGTGCAGTTGAAAACGTCCAAAATCGGCTTTCGATTATACCGCTTTAATCGTTTTTGTGAGATAAACGCCCATCTCCCGATTTAGGTCGGAACTTGGGCGTTTTTCTCGTTCGATTATAAGCTGGCTAGCCACCATTTTGCAACTTACAGTAGCAGAGCAGGAGCAGAGGGAGATTATTACCACCCCATTCAGTAGACTACCAGGGATACTCACAGGTAAGTTCTTGGGGGATGGAGGAGGTTCAGTTTGGATCCTTGGAGGGGGAGGGTAATTGGATTAGGGGCATTATTGCTTAGGGGTATTCAGGGCTTGGATAGGGGTTTATCACTTGGGGAGGGTCAGGACTTGGATCAGGGAGTGGGTAATTTTTTTGGGAGGTGAGGGTATGTGTCCTGTCTTGGGTAATTGGTTCAGAGGGTCAGAGTGTATGTAAATCATGGGGTGGATGATGACATTGGAGGGGAGAAGGGGTGTCTTAGTTTTGGGCAGCAGTCATGCTAACTGGTAGCTTGACTGCAATTAATGCTAAATGCTACGTCTGCAGTTGTCATTAAAGGTACCTGCGCCATTGGCAACAGTAACAGTTATTATGTTGTAACAAACTGTCAGTGCAGGCCACATCCTATCCCTGCCTTCCCACGCTAAGAAGATAACATGAGAATTTTACCACACTGGTTGATTTTAGTGTGCAGGATCAATTAGCATAATTCTGTCCTGTTAGCACATATTAGCATCCAGGCCCCAAGAATTCTTAATTCATAATTCCATTGTATTCATTATTTTTTTTTTTGTTATTTTATTTTTGCGTTCATTATTTTATTTTTTTCATTTAAAGTAAAACTGTGTGTGTTGTCTTTAATAAATGAAACAGCATCTTATATTTTTTTTAGTACAAAACAAATTTGATTTATTCTTATCATAACCGATAAGCATCAGATAACATATTTCTTGTCCTAATTATTTAGATGACACACCAGAAACTTGTATCTATTCAAACTGGTCACCTTGGTCCGCCTGCAGCTCTGCTACCTGTGATAAAGGAAAGAGAATGAGGCAGCGAATGCTGAAAGCACAACTGGACCTCAGCGTGCCCTGCCCAGATACCCAGGACTTTGAACCATGCATGGGACCAGGTTGTAGTGATGAAGGTAATTGAAGGGGGGCAGACACAAGAAAAATGTCAGGAAGTATTTTTTCACGGAGAGAGTGGTGGATACTTGGAATGCCCTCCCGCAGGAGGTGGTGGAGATGAAAACGGTAACGGAATTCAAACATGCGTGGGATAAACATAAAGGAATCCTGTTCAGAAGGAATGGATCCTCAGAAGCTTTGCCGAGATTGGGTGGCAGAGCCGGTGGTGGGAGGCGGGGCTAGTGCTGGGCAGACTTCTACAGTCTGTGCCCTGTAAATGACAGGTACAAATCAAGGTAAGGTATACACAAAAAGTAGCACATATGAGTTTACCTTGTTGGGCAGAGTGGATGGACCGTGCAGGTCTTTTTCTGCCGTCATCTACTATGTTACTATGAATGAAAATTGAATAAGAAGAATGTTCAATTAATTAAAAAAAAAAAATAAACCACTAAATAGAGTATACCTCATCTAAAATCCACTACAGCAAGGAAGTTCAAGCAGCAAGCTAAACACCGTCAAAACCAGGGCTCAAATCCTGCTGACCCTTCTTGTGGCACTGGACAAATCACTTCAGTTTCCATTGCATCAACTGCAGACTTGAAATCAAGTGTTTTGCAAAATTTAGAAACCTTCCGGTCGATATTCAGCTTGTGGCAGACTGCATTTTTTTTAAACGCTAATCATCACTGGCTAGATTAGCCCCAGAATATCTGGGCACTAGCACTGAATATTGAGGCTAAATTTGGTGGGGATAGCCATTTGAGCCTATGTGGGTCCCAGCTGATATTCAGTAGGGGCCCCCAATAAGATAAATATATTGGCTTTGGCTGAATATTGGCCGGGACCCACATAACTCATTTTTAACTTCTAAGAATCCCCAACTCCCCTCCCTGAGGTTGAGATAGGCTCCCCTAGGCCTACCTGTATCCCTGATAGTCCTAGTTGGGAGCATTGGGAGCAGTAGGGAAGCCCCCTCGCTCCTGTCCCTTGCACCTGCCATCTGCAAATGACTGCCACAACCTCTCACAGCATCTTGTAGTGCTTGTGTGGTATCATTAGCCTGCTGCGAGAGATCACGGCAGCCATTTGTAGATGAGAGGGCTTTGCTCCTGCCCCCAGCGCTCCCCTGCACTACCAGGAATACAGGGAGGTTGGGGGAAGGGGAAAGCTCATTTCAGGGGGGATGAGGGCAGGCTGGGGGGAGGGTGTAGGAAGGAGGGGGCTGTTTGGGGGCCAGGAGGGGGAATGGCATCACTTTCACATTCTAAACCAATTATGTGGGTCCCAGCCGATATTCAGTGCTGGGGCCCACATAGCTAAGCATAACCCACAGTTCCTCCGCAATGCTGCCCCCTGTAGCACCCCTGACCTGCCCACTTTTTTGTTGGGCGGTTTGTGGAAATATTCAGCAGCACTGTCCGGATAGGTACCACTGAATATCACCACTTAAGCAGTGATAAGTGATTTAACCAGGCAGGAGAGGCTCCTTCCCACTTAAATTGTTTTGAATATTGGCCTGCTTGAAAATATTACCCCAGCAGCTGGTGGAGGAGGCTTGAGGTCTCAATTAGCTCTGAAAGTAAGATGTCAGACAATACTCTTCTTGACTATTTACTTTCCATTCTGAAGAGCTGTATTCCCTTTTTTCCTCTTATTTCAACCTTTCTCTGTCATTTCATTTTATTGCATACTGATAAGTGGTATAGAAAATATTAATAAAACTTAAAACCTGAAACTCCTATTTGCAGAGTTGCAATATGGAAATAATACAGAAGCTTTTACTCAACATAGAAACATAGAAAATAACAGCACATAAAGATT
Organism: Microcaecilia unicolor; assembly: GCF_901765095.1. Classification (NCBI taxonomy): domain Eukaryota; kingdom Metazoa; phylum Chordata; class Amphibia; order Gymnophiona; family Siphonopidae; genus Microcaecilia; species Microcaecilia unicolor. Next base: position 138,443,420 of record NC_044034.1, on the reverse strand, counting down.
ACTGTATATGGCTTTTTGAGTTTGACCAACCATACCATCTATTCTCCCTTCTTCCCCTTCAGAGATCCTATGTATTTGTCCCAAGCTCTCTTTAATTCAGTTTGTCCTCATCTCCATCACCTCCACCAGGAGGCTATTCCACAAATTCATCACCCTTTCCAAGAAGAAATATTTCCATAGATTACTCCTGAATTTCTTTCATCCTATGCTCCCTTATTCTAGAGTTTCCTATCAATTGAAAGACTCACTTCCTCTGCATTTTTGCCACATAGGTATTTAAATGTCCTTATCATATCTCCCCTTTTCTGCTTTTTTTTCCAAAATACACATATTGCGGTTGATATTCAAAGCAATTTAAATGGCTTGTTTAAATTTATTTATTTTTATTTATTTATTGCATTTGTATCCCACATTTTCCCACCTATTTGCGGGTTCATTGCTTGTGCCAGGCTATTTGGGGATATTCAGCGACACTTAACCAGACAGTGGTGCTGAACATCTCCTCTCAACAGGAAAACAGAAGAACAAGAACCCTTGTAGGCACACAGACAAATCAGTCACATCAAGGGCGATGCAAAAAAAAGTGCAAGTTTGGGTCTTGGATGTTTGACAAGAGGTGCAAGTTTGTACATCACCTGCTGCCTCCCCCCTTTTTTTTGCATCGCCCTTGTTGTGACTGAACATCTCCTTTCACCAACTATGTGGGCAGTCTGAGGGTGGAGTTAGGCAGATCGGAAACTTAGGGCTTCTTTTACAAAGCCGCACTAGCGATTCCTGTGCGGCAAATTTGAGGGAAGCCCATAGGAATTGAATGGGCTTCTTATCATTTGCCACACCGGGAATCATTAGTGTGGCTTTGTAAAAGAGGCCCTTAGCTAGTTAGTATCGATTTTTCAGTGAGTTAACTGGGCACTGGCCTGAATAATGACCGGTGCCCGGTTAACTTCCAGGTCAGTGGTCATACTTGGATATTCAGTGCCAGGAGACACCCATACCTTGGCATTTAGTACCTAGGGTTAGTTCAGGCTGTGTCTGGAAGCAGCCACTTATGACCACGGGCTGAATATTGGGACCATTGAGATTGTTAAGTCTATCCTCATATGCTTTATGATGAAGACCACTGAATATAATAGCTGCCCTCTGGACCGACTCTATCCTCTTTTTCTATGTGTAGCCTCCAGAACTGTACCCAGTACTTCTAAATGAGGTCTCACCAAAGACTTATACAGATGTACAGTCATCTCCTCTGGTCCCATGACTTAGTCCACCAAAACGCATTACTGGAGCTCCAGGTGTTCAGCCTCTACCCAAGGCTCACCAGTTGCCAAAATGGAAAAATGCGATATAAATTAGCCCAGAAGAACAATATGGTCTAAAGCGGTCTATTTTGTTTCCAACTATCTCTGAGTAACTTTTTTTCAATGAAGGCTCGGCAATTTACATCTTTATTTATTTTTTATTTAGTGCTTCATATTTTGCAATACATCAGTAATAGGTATCTATGCAGTTTACATAGGTTAAAACAAATTAAAAGGGGAGAGAAAGTTCAGGAGAGGGGAGGTTAGGAAGGGACCGGTGGAGGAAAGAATCAGTGCTGGGAAAGGCCTCTTCTTCCCCTGTCAAGTAGACAAGTACATTGAACAATTTGGGCAGGCCCAGCAGTACAAAATAAAGTATAATCATATTTTTTGAGAGCCTGAATGTTGTGTTTGAGCTGGATTATACTGTATTTTCGGTTATAATTTATCCCCAAGCATTCACATAGCTAAATTACTTTCTGGCTAAAATATTAAGTAACTGTGAGGTTTATTTTATTTAATATGCTGCCTTTCATAAAATCAAGACCATTTACAAATAAAATTAATAACTAATAATAATTTAGGCGCCTGTAATGTGTCTACTTGGAGTCTTTTCTATAAAGAAAAGTAGAGTTGGGTGGTTCCAAGACTGCTGCCAGTACCTGACACTCTGCTGTTCTCTGTGATTGTCTCTTGACTTTTCTAAGAATGTTTAAGTGTAAAAGGAGGACTCCTGTTCGACCCTTGTGGCAGAAAACGGTCTGGATACCTGGACCTATTGATTCCTTTGTACAGAGAACCAAAGCTCAGAATATAGGGTTGTAGGAATGCCTGCTTGAGTTGCTTAAGGAAATGAGAGGGTTCATGGCAGCAGTAGCGATTCCCACATGCTGCCTGCCACTGACCCAGAAGCCTCCCCTGTGCTGTATGCTGCCCAGGCACAAACAGGAAGCCACAACAGAGGTGGGGGGGGGGGGGGGCATGACAGAGGGGAGGCCTCTGGGTTGGTTGCAGGCAGCGTGTAGAAATCACTGCCACTGCCGTGCACCCATAATAACATAATAACATGGTAAATGATGGCAGATGAAGATCTGAATGGTCCATGCAGCCTACCCAACAGTCACACCCTTTATCAAGTCATTATTAAACCAGCAATGAATGTGATATAATATACTTGATCATTGCCTCTCTTTGGTTTCCTTCTCCTTCCAAAAGAATCAAAACTGGTAGATTTTGTGGAAAGATCCATGAGAGAAGCATGAGAATCATGTGAAACAACACCCTAATGCCTACTCCAACCTGGCATTATTTTTTACAGCAGTAAGGCACCTTTGTTTCAGGCGCACTTTTCTGATCTTTGGGGAGGAATACAAAATGACCTCATTGAAATGCATTTGACTATATTTGCATGCTATCTGCACTAAGGCCTGGGGCACTGATTCCTAAAGGACAAGTCCATAAACCGCTACTAAATGGACTTGGGAAAAATCCACAATTCCAGGAACAACATGTATAGAATGTTTGTACGTTTGGGAAGCTCGCCAGGTGCCCTTGGCCTGGATTGGCTGCTGTCGTGGACAGGATGCTGGGCTCGATGGACCTTTGGTCTTTTCCCAGTGTGGCATTACTTATGTACTTATGCACTAGACCCCTCTGATCATTCTGCACTGGTAAATGTGGGTGCTAGTACAACGTTAACAGCCTCTAGCACCTAAGTGCATCACTCTGCACTTCTTTGCATTGAATTATAATTGCCAAACATTAGACCATTCTTCTAACTTTTGCAGATCCTTTTTCATGTTTTCTACTCCCTCCGGGGTATCCACTCTGTTACAAATCTAGGCATCATCTGCAAAAAGGCAAACCATACCTTCTAACTCTTTGGCAATATCTCTCACAAATATATTGAAGAAAATCAGCCCCAGCACCGATCCTTGAGGCACTCCACCACTCACCTTACCTTCCTTTGAGTGAATTACATTAACCACCACCCTCTGGCATCTGTCTCTCTGGCTAACTGCTAATAGTGATCGTGAGATAGCCGGTTATCTCCACTGAAAGCGCTTAGTGGCTAGCTGCTAACTGGCTATGTCGTGCGACTTAGTTGGTTAAGCACAAATACTCAGCGCTAACTGGCTATATGTGTAGCAGTTAAGATAGGCAAGTGGCCTATCTTTAACCGCTAAGCACTTAACCAGTTAGTGCTGAATATCAGCTTAACCGGTTAAGCTGCCATGGCCAAAACTGAAACTGGATATTCAATGCCAGTTGCCGGATATGGCCCGGCATTGAATATTGGGGGTCAGCACCGATGGCGGCAGGTAACTGCGCTACCTGTCGCCGGCTGAATATCAGGGGGAGAATCTTTAAAGTGATCTCTTGTGTCTTCAGCTGTTTTTCTTGCAAAAGAAAACTTTAAAATTTCCAGTTAAAAGTTTTAAAGCATATTAATTTCTTATGCATTTTTTTGAACACGTTAATTCCAGCAATAGCTGAACTTCTTGTGTGCTGTGTGTGCTTCTAGATTCTTCTACTTGTATGATGTCCGAATGGATCACCTGGTCCCCATGCAGTGTGTCCTGTGGGATGGGCATGAGGTCAAGAGAAAGATACGTGAAACAATTCCCTGAGGATGGTTCTGTATGTACAACGCCCTCTGAAGAAACTGAAAAGTGCATCATAAATGAGGAATGTTGTAAGTGTTCATTTTAATATAATATACTACTGAACACTTCCTTCTTGCCAACAGCTTCCAGCTGGCCAGCACTGTTCTATACACTGCTACTACTACTACTACTATTTAGCATTTCTATAGCGCTACAAAGCATACGCAGCGCTGCACAAACATAGAAGAAAGACAGTCCCTGCTCAAAGAGCTTACAATCTAATAGACAAAAAATAAATAAAGTAAGCATATCAAATCAATTAATGTGAACGGGAAGGAAGAGAGGAGGGTAGGTGGAGGCGAGTGGTTACAAGTGGTTACGAGTCAAAAGCAATGTTAAAGAGGTGGGCTTTCAGTCTAGATTTAAAGGTGGCCAAGGATGGGGCAAGACGTAGGGGCTCAGGAAGTTTATTCCAGGCGTAGGGTGCAGCGAGACAAAAGGCGCGAAGTCTGGAGTTGGCAGTAGTGGAGAAGGGAACAGATAAGAAGGATTTATCCATGGAGCGGAATGCACGGGAAGGGGTGTAGGGATGGACGAGTGTGGAGAGATACTGGGGAGCAGCAGAGTGAGTACATTTATAGGTTAGTAGAAGAAGTTTGAACAGGATGCGAAAACGGATAGGGAGCCAGTGAAGGGTCTTGAGGAGAGGGGTAGTATGAGTAAAGCGACCCTGGCGGAAGATGAGACGGGCAGCAGAGTTTTGAACCGACTGGAGAGGGGAGAGGTGACTAAGTGGGAGGCCAGCAAGAAGCAGATTGCAGTAGTCTAAACGAGAGGTGACAAGGGTGTGGATGAGGGTTTTGGTAGAGTGCTCGGAAAGAAAGGGGCGGATTCGGGCAGTTTTGGTTCCTCAGCAATAAAAACTTTAGCATCATAGAGACCATTTCTGGCTGTAATCAGTCTCTTCTTTGATTAGGAGTGAGCCATATTTCTGACTCAGCTAAGAAATGACTAGCGATGTCTTCAGTGGAGTACATGCTTCTTTTTCATCTACTTTCCTACCAACTGCTGTGTTTTATACTTCCACAGGAGGTGATAACTCCCACCTTCCTGGAGGAGGTATAGCACAGTGAAGAAGAGTAATGAAGTATTATTAATGAGATACCTATGTGCTCTCCCTGATTTTCTGGTGTGAATGCTGTATCCCTTTACTAATTTGAAAGGGAGTTGCTTTTCAAACTCTGTTTAGTACGTAAAGCACTTTTGCCTATAGTCCAGAAAAGGCAATGCAATAAAACGGAATAAATCATAAACCATAAAAAGTATTAAGGCACAGATTATAATGTACTGCAGTTTTTTGTCTGCTGCTTCACATTGCATCTTTTCAGCCGAGACCATTTTATGATATATCTATAGATATAGATATTATGTACATGCATCATAAATAGTAAACGTAATACTTTTTAAAAGGTGTAATGTCTATTGGCTTTCTTTGTGTTACATTTTCATTAGCTCCCAGCAGTTGCATTGTGACCGAATGGGGAGAGTGGGAAGAATGCAGCGCCACCTGTGGAATGGGTATGAAGAAGAGAGACAGGATGATTAAGATGACGCCACCTGATGGATCCATGTGCAAGACAGAAACAACAGAAGTGGAGAAGTGCATGATGCCCGAATGCCGTAAGTGTTATAGGGGCCTTGTTTACTAACTGTGAAAGGAGATAGACTCGGAAGTAACCTGAAGAAATACTTCTTCATGGAAAAGGGTGGTGAACGGCTTTTCGGTGGAAGCTGTGGAGATGAAAACAGTATCTGAATTCAAAAGAGCTTGGGACAGGTACATAGGATCTCTAAGGGAGTGATAGAGAGAATAGATGGCATGGATGGGCAAACTGGAAAGACCATATGGTCTTTATCTGCCTACATTTTTCTGCTTCTATATAAGGGCCATGAATTTGATAAACCACCTTTCTGTGGATACAGCCAAAACGGTTCACTTATATTATATGCAGGTACTTTCTCTGTCCTTGCTGGGGTCTCAATCTGTTTTTATAAACAGTTAGTTCAGGTGTTAACATGCAGCAGGGCCTACACTAACTGCTACCGCATAGTAAAAATCCCCTGTTAGATAAGGGATCAGGGCAGTAAATAGGCAGTGATGGGGTGTGGCCAGCTGTGATAGCTAGTACGTGGGCTGATACCACATATTAGCTGTCAGGACTGTGTTATTACAGGTACCCTTAATGCTTCTTCAAGAGGTGGTGTTAAGTGCAGCCATGGTACCGGCAGTCACGAAGTGTGGCATCTACCCCGTACCAAACATTTAGAAAAAAAGTCATCACAGTCAGAGATTTTCTCCCCATTCAGACATCCCTACCCACCCTGCTTTGACACTTTACATACAAACCAAGCTGCAATCCTCTTGATCCCCTGCCCCTCCACATAAACTCCCACCAAATGAACCCCTGCAGTCTCTTCATCTTGTCCAGGTGGACAGTAATATAATCCCATCAGTAGCTTCTTCCTTTCACACAATGAATATTTATCTATAAAGATTCCACATGGCATTTTTTTGTCATGCAGAACTTTTATCTAGTTTGAATCTGTCCCATCATTAACTTATATGTGTCAATTTTATAAAATGGACTGTAACAGATACATGCCAAATACATGCAGAAGTGATCAGAACAATGGAATACATGACATGCCAAAATGCCAAACATTTGCCTGAGTGCTACTGTGTAAATACTCACATGTCATACATAGCACATATTATACAGATAGAAGTATGGTTGGAGCATGAGTAAGACTCACATGCATGTAACCCATGTATCTCTGACACTGAGGCACCAGCACTTAAACCGGCTCTGTGCGTGTAACTGCTCACACCTAAATTATATCAATTACGCTATAACAGCTGGAATTCAAGAATTATTTCTTCATTAATACTAATGAGAGACCTCAACGGTGTAACTCAATGGATTTTATACACCAACTTCTTCATTGGTCTTTATCATCTACTTCTATCATTTATATTTGTTTTTAAGATTGTAATAACCTTTGCACTTATCTGAAATTTGTTGGCTTGGGGGAATAACTTTTCCGACATGAATTGTGTTTTGCTGTGTACTTTATCAAGGAAAGACCCCCTAAAACATAAACATTAGAGTTCGAAAGTTATATTAAATAATCCTTAAATCTTAATAAAGAGTAAACCCCAAGATAACTTATAAATTTACCCTCACCATTAGAATAGCCAGATCCATCTTGCTGGCACATCTTGGCAGTGAAGAGTGTGTGTTGGCAAGATGGATCTGGCTATACTAATGGTGAGGGTAAACGTATAAGTTATCTTGGGGCTTACTCGTGATTAAGATTTAAGGGTTATTTAATATAACATTTGAACTCTAATGTTTATTTTTTAGTGGGTCTTTCCTTGATAAAGCGCACATGATTCGTGTTGGAAAAGATATTTCCCCAAGCTGATTTCAGATAAGTGCAAAAGTTATTACAATCTTTAACACAGATATAAATGATAGAAGTAGATGATAAAGACCAATGAAGAATTTGGTGTAAAAAACCATTGAGTTACACTGCTGAGGTCCTTCATTAGAATTAATGAAGATATAATTCTTGAATCCCAGCTGTTATAGTGTAATTGATATCATAAAGGCCGGATATAAATCTATTGCCTGAGTTGGAAAGCTGTTTTCGACACACCTAAATTATAAGCATGTATTTTACCTGTTATGCCAATGTTCTGTAAAGGGAAAATATGCAGGAGCCATTTCTGGCTGATCAAATTGCTTTGCATATCAACCCACTTATTTTTTAGACTTCTGGCATTTGTAGAGACAATTTAAAAATTGTTTTTTAAATTTATAATTACAAACTATATAGCAGTTGATGGGGGTACTTTGGAATCATTTATTTCTTCCTGATTGTTATTTAAATATTCCCAGATTACATCAGTGTTTATTATAACCTCTCTATTGAGATAGCCTAACATTTGCATTTCACCAGTATCTCCTGAAGATACTTTACTCTGAACCATGTGCTCCTAATCAAGTGTCGTCTTTCCTCTAGATTCTAGTTTAAAAATCTCCTTTTTAATGGTTAGTACCATTGGGTTGGTGCCAGTCTTCAGGTGAAGACTGTTGTGGGCAAATCTGAAAGGAGCTCTTTTAAAGGTGACAAACCTTCATGTTAGAAAAGTATGTAAAAGTAAGAGGAAAAGATGGCCGTTTTGGTTCTCAAATGTAGTAGCTGAAAAGGTAAGAGAAAGAAGGTCAACATTCGTAAAGTACAAGATGACACAGAAAGAGGAAGATGGACAAAAATGCATAGAAAACCTAAGAGAATCTAGAAAAGCTTTCAAGAAAGCAAAGAGACAAATAGAAGAATAGATAGCCAGTACGGTAAAACTGGGGTTATGACATTTTTTAGATATTTAAGTGATAAGAGAAAGTGCCAAAATGGCATAGTGAGGCTCAAGGGTAAAGGGGATGAATATGTAGAAGCTGATAAGGATAATGTTGAACTGCTTAACAATTATTCCTTTCAGTATTCACAGATGAAAGGCCAGGGGTAGGACCACAGAAAACAAATGCTAATGGGAATGGATGTTAGGTAGACCAGGACCAATTCTCGAAGACTGTGTTCATGAGGAGCTAGCTAAACTAAAAATAGGCAAAGTGATGGGGCCTGATGGGATACATCCAAGGGTGCTCAAACAGGGAAGTTTTGGCAGCTCCGTAGTCTGACCTCTTCAGTGCTTCCTTACAGTCTAGATTGGTCCTGGAGGACTGGAGAAGGGTGGATGTGGTCCCTCTACACAAGAGTGGAAGTAAGGAGAAGGTTGGGAATTACAGACCTGTCAGTCTGACCTTGGTGGTGAGTAAACTAGTAGAAATGTTTCTAAAGCAGAGGATTGTCAGGTTTCTAGAATCAAATGGACTGTAGGACACAAGGCAGCGTGGTAGCATGGTTTCACTAGAGGCAGGTCTTATCAGACAAATCTGATTGATTTTTTTGACCAGATAATCAAACAGTTGGATATGGGAGGGGCGCTAGATGTGTTATACTTGGATTTTAGCAAAGCCTTGACATGGTTCTGCACAGGTGACTGATAAATAAACTGAGTGCCCTCGGTACGGACAGTAAAGTGAATGACTGGATTAAAACTGGTTTATGTAATTCCCAGAGGTTAATCTGGCTTCTTGATCTTTGTGATCCACTTAGAGCTGTATGGTGATAGTGGGATATAAATCAGAAATGTAATGCAATGGTTATGTGAAAGTAGACAAAGGGTAGTGGTAAATGGAGTTTGCTGCAAGGAAAATGATGTTATCAGTGGTGTACTGCAGGGATTGATCCTTGGTCCAGCTCATTTTAACATCTTTGAGAGTGATATTACGGAAGGATTATCTGGTAAGGTTTGTCTTTCTCTTCAGGGAGGTCTACTGGCTTCTGTGCAACCAGTCTACCTTCAGAGTCCCTCTGGAGTAGGGGTTTTTCTTTCTGAAATCAGAAGGTCTTTCTGCCACTTACAACTCACCAGATATCCCAAACTTTATAATAGGGTAGACACCTCAGAGGGTTTGAATAGCATGCAGAGCGATCTGGCAAAGCTTGAAGAATGGTCCAGGAATTGGCAACTCAGATTTAATGATAAAAAATGCATGGTCATACACTTAAGTTGCAAAAATCCAAGGGAAAGGTATAGTATAGGGGGTGAAGTACTTCTGTGTATGAAAGAAGAGCGAGACTTGGGGATGATTGTGTCTGATGATCTCAAGGTGGTTAAACAGATAGAAAAGATGATGGTCAAAGCCAGAAGGATGCTCGGGTGCATAGGCCAGCAGGAAAAAAAGAGGTGACAGTGCCCTTGTACAAGTCTCTAGTGAGGCCTCATTTAGAATACTGTACGCAATTCTGGAGACTGCACCTACGAAAACAGGCGGGCAGATATTCAAAGTGATTTAAACGGGCAGGAGAGGCTCTTGCTTGCTTAAATAGCTTCCTGTCACCTAACTGGGGATATTCAGTGGCACTTAACCGGAGATTGCCCCTGAATATTCCCTCAAGACTGCTCAAAGAAAAAGTGGGCAGATCATGAGCGGCACTGTGGAGGAGCCCCAGGTTATGTGGGTGCCAGCAATATTCAGTGCTGGCACTCGTATAGCTAAGCACTAAATAAGGCTGCTTACCTATGCGGGTGCCAGCACTGATTATCTGGCTGGCTAGCCCGCTTAGCTATTTTTTTTAAAGCCCCCTCATGCTGCCCCCCGCCAATATTCCCTCTTTCCCTTTCCACTCCCAGCCTTTGTCAAGACACCCTCCCTGGAAGACCCTACCAGTCGTGCAGGCAGGGCCTCTCCTGGGCCTGCCTGTATCCCTAGTGGTACAATAGGGTCATTTGGGGCAGGAGCGCAGCCCCTCTCTTAAATGAAGTACCACAAGACATTGCAGCAGCCATTTTAGACCGGCGCCACAAGGGGCAGAACAAGGGGCTGTGCTCCTACCCCCAGTGACCCCACTGAACCACCAGATATACAGTGGAGACGAGGACTGTGTCTCAGTTTAAGAAAGCATGGGACAGGCACGTCGGATCCTTTAGGGAAAGGAGGAGATAGTGGTTGCTGTGGATGGGTAGACTGGCTGGGCTATTTGGTTCTTATCTGCCATCGTGTTTCTATGTTTCTATTCAACTATTTAAATCAGCGCATATAATTTTGCAGATGATATACTCTTAGTACATTACACTGATGACTGTAACATTGACCTCTGTACAACTTTGTCTCAAGGAAGTTTCCATTTGGATTGCATGAAATCATTGCTTGTTAGATTTCTGGTTGTAATCCTCCACCTTCTTTACCGCCCATCCTTTTTAACATTCTTTTACCCACTGTTGATTCTTTTCGTTACCTTGGGTTTACTGTCGATCCCCAATTCATCTTCTTGAAACAGATCTCTGCAGTTTTAAGAGCTGGATTCTTAGCACCGCATAGGCTAAGTTCTGTTAGACACTCTATATACTCCAGTGCTCTTCACGCCCTCTAGCATGAATTCATGGGTTCTAAGCTCAAGTATTGTAATATATGCTGCCCTTGCTCACTCTGAGTTGAAAGAATTACAATCTCTCCAAAATACTGCTGCACTTTTCTTTTGCTGTGCTTGTAGATATCACCATCTTTCCCCTCTCTTTTGCCAAGAGTACAGTTTTAGGATAAGAGTACCCTTCTGTAATAGATACTATGAAAGGTTACTGTTTTTATCAGCACATCCATTGTAGTGTGGTTAATATATAGACCGAACCAAGTCAATATTTTAAAGTATTTATATGGTCAGAACCCAAGGCTAACCGCATAAGTAGTTTGGTTTGAAATTTTCCTCTTGCAAATGGTACATTGTGTGTATAAAAGCTGATAAATGACCAAATTTGTCCATTTAAATATAGGAGGGATAAGAGGAGCTCCAGGGTAGGGCCAAATTTATGCTGAAAATGATGATATTCAACCACTATCAAATTTATGTTGATAATAGTGACTATCCAGATAAATGAACTTGGTGAACAAACTGTATAAAAACAGATAGACCTATTGATAAAGATAAGTGGATAAATCATCCATTATCTTTTTGTAGTAGTAGTTCTAAATATTGACCACAAGATGCTTTCCCTGTCTTCAGATACAATCCCATGCATGCTGTCCCCTTGGTCTGAATGGAGTGACTGCAGTGTAACCTGTGGCAAAGGGATGAGAACCCGGCAAAGAATGTTGAAATCCCCGGCTGAGCTTGGAGACTGCAATGAAGAACTAGAACAAGTAGAAAAGTGTATGCTGCCAGAATGTCGTAAGTGCAAAAGCTTTTCTGAAACCACTTTGTTACCTTGCTTTGAACATCTGTTTAGTTGTGCGTAAGATCACCGTTACAGATCTGAATTGTCTATTACATGAGTATGATCCTTGGAGGCTGCTTCACTCTTGACAGCAAAGTTTAACTGTTCTATTGTTACAGTGGTATAGAGAGTCCACACACTCACAGGTCTTTTCAGTAGAAGGATTACAAGTGTGGAATAAGAACTGTATGAGGGGGTCTATAAAACATTGCCTCTCACCCTTAAGAAAAGTCCCTCTCTAACTAGCCTGGGCCACCTTAAGAGCTCTGATCCCACCCCGGGAGGAAGTGAGCCGGAACAAGCGGAGTCAATACTTGGGAGTTTAAAAGACAGGGCAAAGTTGAGGTTAAGGAGGCCCAGGGAAGGAAGAATTGAAGCCCACGTTTATCCCTTTACTGAAAATGTTTAGCTGCTGTGACCTGGCTGAGGTAAGCCAGCTTTGTTTCTGGTAGAAGCCTTGTTGAGGTCTGGCTGGGGCCAGACGTGAATCTCAGACGACCTGAGAGTTTACAGGCTGTGTTTGGGGCAGGGCAGCCCTACCAGCCACAGACTTCTTGGCCTGCTAGCCAGAGGCCTACTCAAGACTGTTGCTAAACCAGAAAAACTGTTGCATCTGAGGTTCCTGGACTGTGAGGTAACAGGTTCTAGGACTCAAGTGAATAAAACATTTACTGTCACATTTATACACCTTGTCTGGTTGAGTTATTCCCAGGGCCACTCCAATAACCCTTGCCCGGGGGTCTCACAAATGGTACAAAGAGAATGGTTTATTGAAGTTTCATGTTTGTAGATACATGATCATGGTAAAGATTATCGGATTAAGCTCAAAGAAGCGAATAGGGAAATATGGCTAGCGTAAGTGCGGGTGGAAGAAAAAGTGGCTAAAGATGTAAAAAGATGTGACAAGACCTTTTTTTTAGATATATTGGGGAAAGGAGAAAAAATATGAATGGAATTGCAAGATTGAAAGATACTGAGAATAGCTATGTGGAAAGTGATGAGGATAAAGTGAACGTTCTAAACAAATACTTCTCTTCTGTGTTCACTGAAGAAAATCCTGGTGAAAGACTGCGGTCAGTGGCCAAGAGTATATCTGGGAATGGAGTAGATAGTGCTCCGTTTACAGAAAAAAATGTTTACAAACAGCTTGAAAATCTGAACGTGTACAAAGCTATGGGGCCAGATGGGATACACCCCAGGATACTGAGGGAGCTCAGAGAACGCCTGGTGGGACCTCTTAAGGATTTATTTAATAGCTCTTTAGAGATGGGAGAGGTTCTGAGGGATTGGAGATGAGCTGATGTCCCTCTTCACAAAAGTGAAAACAGGGAAGAAGTGGGACACTACAGGACAGTAAGCTTCACATCTGTGGTAGGAAAAATAATGGAATCACTGCTACAGGAAAGGATTGTTGACTTTCTAGAAGACAACAGGTTACAAGATCCTGTCTGTGGGTTTTCTGAATAAAGATGTAATTATCCTATCCTGTCTCAATGCAATATGCACATCTAAGAAATCCACTTCTTGGTCTCCAATGTTCGATGTGAATTTAATGTTAGGATCACTATTATTGAGATCACTTAAGAAATCCTCCAATTCCATTAAGCTACCACTCCAGATTAGTAATATGTCATCTATGAATCAACGCCACAATATGACCTTTGTATAATATCCAGAAGTGTATACATATGTTTTTTCAAACTCGGCCATGTACAAACATTCCACCGTGGGTGCTACTGTAGCACCCATGGCGACTCCTTTTATTTGAAGATAAAATGCATCCTCGAAACAGAGATAATTTCTAAGCAGGACTAGTTCTGCAATGGTGTTCAAAAATTGTTTTTTATCTGCAGAAATCTCTAGTCTATGGCTACACGAATCCAAAATGTGTAGTGCTGCTTGTTGAGGTATGTTAGAGTATAAGGCTTGAATGTCCAGTGTTACCAGGATGCATTTCATGTCTATTTGTTGTTTTACGGTGTCTAAAATCTGCAGTAAATGAGTAGAATCCTTTAAATAACAACACCTTCAGAAATTTAAGAACAAGGCCAATGCCTGGCAGACTTTATGGTCCATGACCTAAAAATGGCAAGGATAAATCACAAACAGGTATATATACCATATGTAATGAGTTTATTTTGTTGGGCAGACTGGATGGACCATACAGTTTTTTATCTGCCAACATCTACTATGTTTCTATGTCCCAGCAAAAGGGAAGGAATTTTCAATCATGGTCTTGAAGCGAATACTCTTCAGAGAAGGAAAACCTAGTTTCAGTGTCCTTAAAAGCCGAAATTTCTATTCGGGGATGATACATCAAGAATCTTACCTAGTCCCTCCGAGTTTAAACCAAATACTGATTTAAAGGTTAAGCAGATTACCTTAAAGTTAATACACTGGTAGATTGCCAGCCAGTGTAAATTTGTCTGGGAGATGACACTCTGTTGCAACAGCCTAGGCCACAAACTAGCCAAACTGTGGTGTTTTGCAGTAGTTGTAAGCAGTTGCAGCTCGCAATTCAAAGGTATAGCGAGTTGCAGTAGTCTAACTGTGGTAGCAAAACTGCTTGGGCCAGAATTTCTAAAGTCCTCTTGTTGGAGATATGATCTTATTGTTCTTAATTGTCTGAGTTTGAAGAAGAATCTTTTACTAAGGGAATTAATTTGCTTATCGCAACAAAGTCCAGAATCGAGGATCACTCCTAGTATCCTTGAATGATTTTTTATTGTTAGTGTTTCTCCTGTGCTCAGCATTACTGATTTTGTTGGGAGACTATTTGTATCACCAAACCAGAGTATTTTTGTTTTTTGCTTCAGGAGGTAATTTGTAGCTTACCCATCAATTACAGAGATGTGGTGTTTGATGGAGTCTAAGGTGTCCTCGAACTTTTCAAATACTGGGCATCGTAGAAAGATAACATCTGCGTATGATAGCATTGAGATTCCACTGGCTGGCATATAATGTCCTAGGAAACACAGATATTAAATAGGGAAGGTGAGAGTGGTGAGTTCTGGGGAACACCGCATCCAGGGCGCCAACTTGGTGATTTTCCATTTTTACCCTTGATGCAGTAAGATCTAATCTTTAGGAATAGATTGAACCAGCACAGTACTTTACCAGCGATACATAGCTGTCTTAGTAGATGAAGTATTGAGTGGTTTGCAGCGTCGAATGCTACTGAAATGTTGACCTTTCCTCAGAAACTGTCTGACTTTGGTGGTTAAGATGAGGAGTAAGGTTTCTGTACTGTGTTGGGGCCTGAAGCCATGTTGTGTCTTGTGTAGAATGTTGAAGGATTGTAGCAAAGATTGGAGCTGTTTATTTACCAGGAATTCTAACAGTTTAGCCATTCATGGTATACTTGCAACTGTATGGTAGTTCTCTATTTTGGATAGATCTGCTCCTAGGGATTTTGGTAAGGGTGTTGGTATTATTTCTGATAGGGAATTAGGGTAGCAGCTTGATTGCAACGTTCTGTTTACGAAGTCGGTCAACCATTTCAGAGTTTTAGGTGGAATGTTGGTTAGTAGATATGATGGGCACACATCCAAGAAGCATGATTTTGTCTTCCTGACTGCAGTAGAATTGATTTCTTCAAAGTTTTCCCATATTCTGTCTGCGAGGATGTCGTTTTTCTGACTATCTGGAATTGTTCCTACCAGATTGGCTAAATTGACTTCAGAAAAGGTGTCTGATTTTATCACTTTTTCTTGGAATTGTGCCAGGTTTTTTTTTTGTTTTTTTTTACTTGGTTGTACTTCCGGAATCGCAAGAATTGGATTTGCGTTTGTAAGGTCTTCAAAGATTTTAAAGAGGGATTTTGAGGGGTTATAAGAGTTTCTTATTTCTTGACTGAAAAAAGTCTTTCACCTCTGCTATTTGGTTCTTGTAGTTTTTGATTTCTCTCCTCCAGACTATATAGAATTTTTTATTTCTAGATTTTCTCCAGGCTTGTTCTAGCTGTCTCATGTGCTCCCCTGTGCCTTCACCCATTCTCTCTCTCTCATGTGCCCCCTGTGCCTTCACCCATTCTCTCTCTCTCATGTTCCCCCCTGTGTCTTCACCCATTCTGTCTCTCTCTCTCATGTGCGCCTCCGTGCCTTCACCCATTCTCTCTCTCTTTCATGTGCCTCCTATGCCTTCACCCATTCTCTCTCTCTCTCTCTCTCATGTGCCCCCTGTGCTTTCACCCACTTTCTCTCTCTCTCTCATGTGCCTCTTGTGCCTTCACCTATTCTCTCTCTACCTCTCTCTCTAATTTGCTGTGCCTCGCCTCTCCTCCTCTCCCGCGGTTCTCACTCGATGACCTCCCCTGCCTGCCCGCACAGTCAGTCTGGCATCTCTCCCTCCCCTCTGGTCCTCCAGGGCTGCTCTCTCCCTTCCCCTCCCAATTTACCTTCTTTTTTTTTTTTTTTTTTAGTAAATCTTTGCCCTGCAGGAGTATTGAAACGCTGCCTCGGCCTATTGCATTGGGACTTTCCTTTTGACCTGTCCCACCCCCTTCTTAAAACAGGAAGCTGCATCAGAAGGGGTGGGACAGGTCAGAGGAAAAGGCCTGGCATAGATCAAGGCAACTTTTTAATACCGCTGTCACTGCAGGGCAAAGATTTACTGAAAAAAAGAGGTAAACTGGATGAGGAGGGAAGAGCGAGCCACCGGCTGTCCTGGAGGGGAGGGAGAGATGCTGGACCAGCCATGTTTGCATGTGTGTGGGTGGACAGGGGAGGGAGGACAGTTAATCATTAATCGCATTACATTTTTTAATTGCAATTAATGATTAACATGTTAATCGTAGCGTTAATTGCAATTAATCTGTAGCCCCATTAATAACTAATGAAGGAATGTTAATATAACTAATATGGTCTTTTTTAGTATTTTATTGTACTGCTTGTTTCTTGTTTTTTTAATGCAAATGTATATCTGTAAAGTGCCCAGAATGGAAACAATGGGTGATTGTAAGTCCAATCAATTAAATGAAATAAAAATAAAAATAAATGTAATGCATAGGGGCTGTGTGAAATAATCTTCCTCAAACAACCTAACACACAAGAAAGGCAGAGGTGAAGAGCCACACAGGCTGAGGTAAAATCAGAGGATTGCAGACCACAATAAAAGTTAAACCTTTATTATGATCAAAAGCCCAATATGGTCATGATTCGAGATGTCTTCATCTGAGGCATAGCTAAAAAATGACAAAAATCAAATAACAGCAATATCATCACATGAAAATAAACAAACATAAATAAGATACCTTCTCTTCTATCAATGCATTGGCTTCCTATCAGCAAACAGTGTATTTTTAAGACGTTAGTGTTAACTTTTAAAGTTTTTCATGATATGGTTCCAAGTTATGTATCTAAGAACTTAAGAATTGCTATACTAGGTCAGACCAATGGTCAATCTAGCCCAGTATCCTGCTTCCTACAGTGGCCAATCCAGGTCACAAGTACCTGGCAGAAATCCAATTAGTAGCAACATTCCATGTTACTAATCCCGGGTCAAGCGGTGGCTTCCCCCATGTTCATCTCAATAACAGACTATGGACTTTTCCTCCAGGAATTTGTCCAAATCTTTTCTTAAACCCATATATGTTAACCGCGGTTACCACATTCTCCAGCATCGAGTTCCAGAGGTTGAAAAAATATTTCCTCCTATTTGTTTTAAAAGTATTTCCATGTAATTTCATTGAGTGTCCCCTGGTCTTTGTACTTTTTGAAAGAGTGAAAAATCAGTTCACTTCTACCCATTCTACACCACTCAGGATTTTATAGACCTCAATCATATCTTCCCTTAGCCATCTCTTTTCCAATCTGAAGAGCCCTAGCCTCTTTAGCCTTTCCTCATATGGGAGGAGTTCCATCCCTTTTATCATTTTGGTCACCCTTCTTTGAACCTTTTATAATTCCGCTATATCTTTTCTGAGATATGATGACCATAATTGAATAAAAAAACAAAAAATTAGCATGATCAGCATGACACTTCCAAGATACTGTGGAGGCGAGTAAGAGATAATAAAACGATATTTACTACTACTACTACTTAACATTTCTAGAGCGCTACTAGGGTTACGCAGCGCTGTACAGTTTAACAAAGAAGGACAGTCCTTGCTCGAAGGAGCTTACAATCTAAAGGACGAAATGTCAAGTTGGGGCAGTCAAGATTTTCTGAATAGTGGTGTAGTGGTTAGGTGCCGAAGGCGACATTGAAGAGGTGGGCTTTGAGCAAGGATTTGAAGATGGGCAGGGAGGGGGCCTGGTGTATGGGCTCAGGGAGTTTATTCCAAGCATGGGGTGAGGCGAGGCAGAAAGGGCGGAGCCTGGAGTTGGCGGTGGTGGAGAAGGGTACTGAGAGGAGGGATTTAAAAACAACACAAAAGACTTGACACGGAGCCGTGTTTTGGCGAAAAACACCTGCTTCAGGAATCTGTTTGTTATGTAAGCCAATAGATGGGGCAGCTTAAGCAAGTAAACCAAATCAAGCCTTTAAAAATTGCAGAAAGACCTTAGGAAACTGGAATCTAAATGGCAGATTAAATCTAATGTGGAGAAATGCAAACTGATGAACATTAGGAAGAATAATCCAGATCATAGTTACCTGATGCTACAAGTAATTGCGGAATTATAAAAGTTTAAAAGAAGGGTGACCAAAATAATAACGGGGATGGAACTCCTCCCATATGAGGAAAGGCTAAAGAGGTTAGTGCTGAACAAAAATGCTGAGGCAGCACTACTGAGATTGACTCTTCACAGTCTCTATTGTCACTTTAAAGCTTATGCTTGGTGCATTCACTAATCACTAGTCTTTTTAAAGGCTTGATTTGGTTTACTCGCTTAAGCTTCCCCATCCATTGGCTTACAGAACAAACAGACTCCTGAAGCAGGTGTTTTTCGCCGAAACACAGCTCCGTGTCGAGTCTTTTGTGTTGTTTTTTTTACATTGTTTTTAAAATAAAGTTTTATTATCTCTTACTCGCCTCCACGGTGATTTGGAAGTTTCGTGTTGTCACGCTACATTTTTGGTTTTTTAATCTTTACCCTCATAGCAGATCTAGTTTCTCCACTTTTGTTGGTTTTTTTATTTGACCATAATTGAATGCAGTACTCAAGATGAGGTCACACCATGGAGCAATATAGAGGCATTATAAGATTCTTCTTATTTTGCATCCCTTTCCTAATAATTCCTAGCATCCTGTTTACATTTTTGGCCACCGTCGCACACTGGGCAAAAGATTTCAGCATATTGTCTACAATGACACCTAGATCTTTTTCTTGAGTGCTGACTCCTAAAGTGGACCCTAGCATCAGGTAACTATGATTTGGATTATTCTTCCCAATGTTCATCACTTTGCATTTGTCCACATTAAATTTCATCAGTCATTTGGATGCTCAGTCTTCCAGTTTCCTAAGGTCTTTCTGCAATTTTTTACAATCCAAATGTGTTTTGACAACTTTAAATAGTTTTATGTCATCTGCAAATTTAACCACCACAACTCATTGTTCCATTTTCCAGATCATTCATAAATATATTAAATAACACTAGTCCCAGTACAGATCCCTGCCGTTACTCCACTATTCACCCTCCTCCATTGAGAAAAATGGCCATTTAACTCTACCTTCTGTTTTCTGTCTAATAACCAATTCCAAATCCACAGAAGGTCATTGCCTCCTATCCTATGATTTTTAATCAGTTGTTACGCTCTCATGGTGAGAGACATTTTTCTTCTGCACCCTGCAAGGTCTTTCCAACTACAATGTGCTCCTTCTCCGGCCTTTTCCTATTCATTGGTTTGATTATGGAATAGGCTGCCTCTTGATGTAATTTGTTTCCGCAAGGCTGTAAAAACCCATTTGCTCTAGTGGAAATTGATAGATTGATTTATTTTGTTAAGTTGGCAAATTGATTTAGTTTATTTTATTTATGTATTGTGTTTTTATTATGAATATAAATTATGTAACACATTCTGGGCATCGTCGATAGGAAGGGCTATAAAATTGAATGAGTAAATAAATATAATACAAACTATACAATATCCTTACCAAAAACACTAAAAGTAAAAATAAAACATATTAACTATATTCTGCTTATTTAATACAAATTACCTACTACACATAAAAAATACATTGTTTATATAATCACTGTTCATAAAATTACAGATAAGTGTAACCCTATGGGTTAAATTTTAAAAGATTACTTGGCTCCTTCTAGATCTGGTGTAGAGATAGTGAGCAGTGCAGTGAAACTGAGTAGTCTGTGTGCATGTGCTGAGTGTTCCGCATGCTGATGGAACTCTCAGGAGAGTGACAAACAGCTCAGGCTGGCAGTTGGGAGAGAGCTCTATTGGTGAGAACATGTTACTAGGGAAAGACTGGAAGAAAGTTGATGCTGGAGATCATCACCTGAAAGAAAAGGCAGCCACCGTTCAAGAGAGCCAGAGAGAGAAAACAAAGAGAGCAGCTAAGTGACTGAAACTATTTTAAAAAGTGCACATAAGAGAAAATAGTAAAGGAAACCTGAAAATAAGTGAGAGATAACTAAAAGAAGGAAAAAAAAGAGTAGAGGAAAACTTACATATGGGATCCTTGGGGGTCTCCAGGGGTCTGAGGGACAGGAGAGGGGAGACTTTGAAGAGTCTGGTGTTTTGTGGAATTGAATGTACTTAAATGATTTATGTAACTAATATTTATACTTATCTGAGGATGCTCTCAATGTTTCTAGAGACTAACTGATTTGTGTTGCTAACCTGTAATTGGAATACATATGTTAAATTTGCAAGTTGATAAAATTTCATTAGCATTTAAATATAATTCACTATTAAAAAAATATTTTCTTTTTATTGTTAAACTCCCTGGTTGGTGTTGAGTCATTTCAGGGAAACACTGTGACATATTTGGTACCATCATTTAATACCTTGCTCTGCCACCAGGGGGTTTACATAAGGAACTAACACATAACTATATGCACCATGGAAACATACACCAAAGTTTCAACTGTAACACCATACCCTTCATCAGTTCAGAGTAACATCACATGTCATATAAGGTAAAATTACTACCCTGTGTTAGTAGCTAGTCATATCCTATGATTATCTATCCCAAATAATCATGGGAGTAGATATTCAAAGCAATTTAAATGGCAAGGAGAGGCTCCTGGCCTTTTAAATCAGTTGGTCAGGGCTAAGTGGGGATATTCAGCAACTCTTAAGCGGACAGTGCCACTGAATATTCTCACTAACTGGCCATCTCCTAACTGGCGAGGTTAGGGGCAGGCCAGGGTGGAGTTTGAGTGAGTGGTGATGTAGCCGGTTACTGGCTAACCGCATAAAGTTAGGACCAAAAAAAGGCTGTCCTTTGCCCTGAATAAATTATTTTGGCAGACATTATTTTCATTTTGCTTTGTCTTCTTTTCCCAGCCATGCAGTGTGAGCTCACAGAGTGGTCCCAATGGTCTGAATGCAATAAGTCATGTGGGAAGGGTCATATGATCAGGACACGAATGATCATGATGGAACCTCAGTTTGGAGGAGCTCCCTGTCCAGAAACTGTGCAGCGTAAAAAATGTCGAATTAGAAAATGCTCAAGAGGTTCAGGTGTAGAAAAGAAGCGTTTTAAAGAGGCACGTGAGAAAAGGAAGAGTGAAGAAGCAAAAGAGGACCCAGATGGTGAGCAGTATCCAGGTATATATGAGTCATGTACTGTCCTCAAGTAAATGATAGGACAAAATGTATTTGTATCCAGATATGTATGTTATTTTACATTTATGAAAACATCATAGAGCAGAAGGTAATTCTGTAACACAGCACCTGGGTAAGAGGGTAAAAGGTACGTACTTTTCTGCACAAGTGGCAGAAAACACACTCACATTTATAGTGTGATCACTAACACTAGCCATGTAGCTGGTGTAAATGCTCCTGCCTACATCAGAGGTGGAACACTTGTAAATTATAAGAGTAGCCATACTGGGTCAGACTAATGGTCCATCTGACCAAGTACCTTGTTTCCTACAGTGGCCAAGCCAGGTCACAAGTTCCTGGCAGAAACCCAAATCGTAGCAACATTCCTTGCTACAAATCCTAGGGCAAGCAGTTGCTTCCCCATGTCTGTCTCAATAGCAGACTATGGACTTTTTCTCCAGGAGTATGTCCAAAGCTTTTTAAAACCCAGATATGCTAACCGCTATTACCACATCCTCTGGCAAAGAGTTCCTGAACTTAACTATTCTTTGAGTGAAAAAAATATTTCCTCCTATTTGTTTTAAAAGTATTTCCATGTAACTTCTTTGTGTTCCTTAGTTTTTGTACTTTTGGAATGAATAAAAACTCAATTTACTTCAACTCATTCTACATCACTCAGGATTTTGTAGACTTCAATCATATCTCCCCTCATCTGTCTCTTTTCCAAGCTGAAGAGCCCTAACCTCTTTAGCTTTTCCTCATACGAGAGGAGTTCCATCCCCTTTATCATTTTGGTTGCTTTTCTTTGAACCTTTTCTAATTCCACTTTTTGAGATATGGTGACCAGAACTGAACGCAATACTCAAGATGCGGTCGCACCATGGAGAGATACAGAGGCATTATAATATTTTTGGTCTTATTCACCATCCCTTTCCTAATGATTCCTAGCATCCTGTTTGCTTTTTTGGCTGCCACTGCACATTGAGCAGAATATTTCAGAGTATTATCTACAATGACACCCAGATCTTTTTCTTGAGTGCTGACCCCCAAGGTGGACTCTAGCATCGGGTAGCTATGATTCGGATTATTATTTTCAATGTGCATCACTTTGCATTTGTCCACATTAAATTTCATGTGCCATTTGGATGCCCACTCTTCCAATTTCCTAAGGTCTTCCTGCAATATTTCACAGTCCACACGTGTTTAAACAACCTTGAATAGTTTTATGTCATCTGCAAATTTAATTGCCTCACTTGTCATTCCGATTTCCATGTCATTTATAAATGTTAAATAGCACCTGTCCCAGTACTGATCCTGCGGAACTCCACTAAACCATTTAATCCTACCCTCAATTTTCTGTCCTATAACCAATTTCTAATCCACATCAGAACCTTGCCTCCTATCCCAAGACTATTTAATTTTCTCAGGAGTCTCTCATGAGGAAATTTATCAAAAGCTTTCTGAAAATCTAGATACACTACATCAACCAACTCACCTTTAGCCACATGTTTATTCATGCCTTCAAAGAAATGAATCAAATTACAATATAAAATAAATAACATAATCTGTAAACAAGAATCATTTTAAATAAATACACTTGTACATGAAACATCTCTGAAACAATTGAGTTTTTAAAAATTTCTAAAACCCCAAATAAGATAGCTGCTGCTTTATAACCAATGGAAGATTATTCCATACAAAACAGCTTGAAAAAGGGTGAAACCCTCTAAAATGTTCTTAACGTATACACCATTAAAAGCAGGAAAACTAATCACATATATGGATAAAACCTGATTTTAGGAGTCAGCAATTACACTATCCAGCTTATAATTGAAAAAGAAAAACGCCTATATTGCGACCCAAATCGGGAGATAGACGTTTATCTCACAAAAACGAATAAAGCGGTATAATCGAAAGCCGAATTTGGACGTTTGCAACTGCACTCCGTTGCGGATGCGGACAAAGTTGATGGGGGCGTGTCAAAGGCGTGGTGAAGGCGGAACTGGGGCGTGGTTATCGGCCAATCAGAGATAGGCGCCTTTCGCCGATAATGGAAAAAAAATATGCGTTTTTAGCGAGAATTTAGGGCACTTTTCCTGGACCCTGTTTTTCCACGAATAGGGCCCCAAAAGTGCCCTAAATGACCAGATGACCACTGGAGGGAGTCGGGGATGACCTCCCCTGACTCCCCCAGTGGTCACTAACCCCCTCCCACCACAAAAATATGCCGTTTCACAACTTTTTATGTTCACCCTCAAATGTCATACCCACCTCCCTGGCAGCAGTATGCAGGTCACTGGAGCAGTTATTAGGGGGTGCAGTGGACGTCAGGCAGGTAGACCCAGGCCCATCCCCCCCCACACCTGTTACACTTGTGCTGGTGAATGGGAGCCCTCCACACCGCCCCCCAAACCCACTGTACCCACATGTAGGTGCCCCCCTTCACCCCTTAGGACTATAGTAATGGTGTAGACTTGTGGGTGGTGGGTTTTGAGGGGGATTTGGGGGGCTCAACACCCAAGGGAAGGGTGCTATGCACCTGGGAGCTCTTTTACCTTTTTTTTTTTTTTTTTGTCAAAGTGCCCCCTAGGGTGCCCGGTTGGTGTCCTGGCATGTGAGGGGGACCAGTGCACTACGACTCCTGGCCCCTCCCACGAACAATTGCCTTGGATTTATTCGTTTTTGAGCTGGGCACTTTCATTTTCCATTATCGCTGAAAAACAAAAACGCCCAGCTCACAAATTGTCGAATAAAACATGGACGTCTATTTTTTCCCAAAATACGGTTCGGTCCGCCCCTTCACGGACCCGTTCTCGGAGATAAACGCCCATGGAGATAGACGTTTTTGTTCGATTATGCCCCTCCACGGGGCTTATTTTCAAAGTACTAAAAGGCCAATATTCAAAGCGATTTAAGCGGGCAGGAACCTCTCCTACCCGCTTAAATAGCTTCCTGCCACCTAACCAGGGCTGTTCAGTAGCACTTAACCAGACAGTGCCACTGAATATCCCCTGAGACCATCCAAACAAAAAGTGGGCAGGTCGGGGGCAGCACTGGGTGCGGCACTGGGGAGGAGCCCCAGGTTATGCGGGTTCTGGCAATATTCAGTGCTGGAACCTGCATAGCTAAGTGCTTCATCTAGGACAGCTCAAGAGCTGTCCTAAATAAGGCCACTTAGATATGCGGGTGCCAGCTCTGAATATTGGGCCGGCACCTGCATAACTTTTTAAAATTTTTTAAAATTTATTTTATGTTTTTTACCCCCCCCCCCTTTAATTATCTTAAGCTGTGTTGATGTTACTGACATTTTAGCATTACTTCCTAGCAATTTTTGTATATCAAAAACGTTTGAGCTAAAATACAGTAAAATAATGTCATTCAAACACAGTAAAATAATGTCATTCAAACAGTACAAATAACAGTATGTCAGAATTTCGCAGTCACTGTGAATGCTCAAAGCGTCCACCCTGAGCTTTAACACAGGCCTTCAGTCACTTTGGGAAGTCGATTACTCCCTGTGGCAGGCTATCCCATATTATCTGCAGCGCTTCTTTGAGTTCAGCGATTGTTTGCGTCTTAGGATGGAGCTTTTGATAGGCCTTCAAAATTGCTCCCCAGACAGAAGTCTACATCATTGTGATGTCATTAACAGTAAGTAGGTACCCTATTTTTTTTCCAAATAATGGTAGTTTTACATGGCAAACATTTTTTGAACACGTAAAAATCACTGGGTGCTCACGCTAAAAAGTCTGTAACTTAATCTTGTTTAAAGAAAATCTGATTCCACTCAGCACATAAACATAGATAGTAACAAGAAATAATGCTGTAAAATTTCACACTGAAATTCCAAATAGTTGCTGAGAAAACAGCAAAAAACTATAGGGATTGCTTTTTTTGTTTGTTTTTTGTTTTCTTTTGTTTAACCATATGTATTGCAAGAGGGAGTGATTTGGTCCGGGCTTGGTTAGAACTAAAATCTGCATATGTATTCCCCATTTCAGAAATAGAATGGATTTCCAGCTACTCCTTAGCACATATAGGTTTGTTAAAAGTGCTAGCTTGGGCCAGCCCTTAACTGGAGGGATGAAAAGGGCCCCTCCCCTTTTTTTTCCTGGTGCTTCTTTCTCCCTACAAATTGAAAATAGATAAGGATCGGGGCCTCTATTGTTAATTAGCTGCTGTTTGTACACGTGTACATTTGAAAAATAATAGGTAAGCACGTATAAGTGAAGGAGTAGCCTATTTATTAGTACAGTGAGAATCAGGAAAGCCTGGTTCAATTCCACTGTAGCTTTTTTTGTAGACTGCTGCTAGAGATTGCAGCAGCAAGGACTGTAAAGGTCAGCCCTGGGGCCCTTCAGAAGTGACCCGATGCTTGTGGGGGAAAGTTCCTGTTGAAGGAAGGGAGGTGGGGGTTGCTTTCTGTGGGGGTACAGGAAGGGGGTCAGTTGGAAGGGGAGGAAGTACATGCTCCAGGGGACGGAGAGGAGACCTGAAAAATCCCCTTATTTGCATAAGTGTCTTATGTGAGTTCCTATCAGTTGGGGCCTGTATAAATGCTGGTGCTCAGCACATGTCCAGTCATATCCAGATATTCAGTGCCAGTGCCTGGATATGGCCTTAAATATCTGGGTCTAATTTAGACAGTGACAGTCAGTACTTAAAAACCACTAACCACCACTGGCTGAATATTGGCTGACAAATCAATAACATTATGTGTGTAAATGTTTAGAATATTAGCATTAATATGCATACATTACATACTTTGCGTGTACATGTGGTATGGTGCCTAAGCACTAATCCACAACTATTGATATTCAAACCATAGCAGTCAGTGTGATTTAAAGAAGACACAATATATGACTACAAAAGTTTTCTTTGGATATTTTATCCTAATGTTTATTTTGGGTCTGTTTTTTCTGTAACAAGTTTTTTCTTGTGATGTAAAATTTTGAAATTATAAATAAAGAATTAAAAAAAAAAAAAAACAAAAACACTGACTACGACAGGCAGGATTAGCCCTAGATGTTCAATGCTATGAAGAACTGCGGAAAGATAGGACTGTGTTTTATGCAGTTATCTTAGCTGGTTAAATGCTAAAAATCAGCACCTAACCAACTAAGTGCCAACTTTGCCCCCAGAATGCCCCCAGAATAGCTAGTTTAGGCATGGGTCCAACCAGGCATTTTTAACGGCACTATGCAGTTAACTGCCCCTGAACATTGGAGACAGCTCTGTGGGTACTTGAGCAATACTGAGCAAACTCCTTAATTGTGTCTATGGAGAAGTAATTCCCATTGGATTTAGCACCTTCAATCATTTTGAAAAGTTGGCTCCTATGATGCTAAATATGCCTGGTTTTCCCTTGAACAGCTGATTTAAATTATTTTGAAAAGAGATCAGCACAGGTGACAGGGTCATGATCCTCCAGTTTGACATGTCATCAGCATTTGACATGGTAGCCCATGGGTTGTTATTAAACTTGCTAGACAACATCGGAACAGGAGACAAGGTTCTCTCCTGGGTTTAATGGTTTCCTGAGCTGCAGATTCTACAAACTGAAGATTCCAGGTTCTCTCTCAGCAGAATGGATTCCAGAATGTAGAGTACCACAAGGTTCCCCCCATCTCGCCATCATTTAACATTCTGATGGCCCCCTTGAGCCATAAACTAGAAGTGAACGGCTTTAAAACATACATGTATGCGGATGATATAACCATAAGCATCCCCTTTGCTCATAACATCTTGACTGCACTAAGAGATATCAAACTGGCACTTGAGCTGATGGAAACCTGGGCCACGACTTTCAAGCTGAAACCCAACAGAGAAAAAATGAAGTTCATGGTGACAACCAGCCCTCACAAACCAATATCAAGCAACATAATTCATATTGATCAAACAGAATACACTTTGACTAACATCAAAGTGCTAAGAATACTGATCGACCAACATCTAACACTAGAACAGCAGGTATCAGCATTAACACCAAAAACATTTAAATTACTATGGAAAATATGATGACTAAAAGCATATTTTTCAAAAACTACTTTCCGCTTTCTAGTCCAAAGCTTTGTTCTGTCTCAGATAGATTACTGCAATGCAGTCTATGCGGGATGCAGAGAATATATACTCAAAAAACTACAACAGCCCGAAACACCTCTGCACGTTTGATCTGCGGAGCATCCAGATACGACTACGCAATGCCACTGCTGCGACATCTACACTGGCTACCAATAAGAGCACGGGTGATCTTCAAAATATGCACCTTCATCTACCAGGTTGTATACAGCACAGCACCAAGCTACATGATGTCACTAGTAGAACTACCACAACCAACCCTCAAGGAGAAGTTGAGAGATTACCTGATCATACACCTTCTCAGCTGTAATGGGGTGGTCTACAAATCAGCCCACACCGCAAACTTCCCATTCAACAAGGCCAGATGGTGGGATACATTGCCCAAGGACACACATCATGATGTCATCTATGACAGTTTTCTCAAAAAACGAAAAACATTTCTGTACAAGAAATTCCTGCTGATAGATATAACTTAGCATCAAGCGACAGACATCTCGAAAAGCCATAACCAGATCATGTTACCACACACCCCTAGATATGCTAACATGTCCATTTCTCTCTCTTGCTCCCTCTTCTCGCACTCTATTCCATACTTGTATAACTGATTAATTTGATGTCAGCCTCCCCATCCTGTATTTGTATATCTGATTAATTTAAAGTAAGCCACACAGGACTGAGTCCTCGACTCGGACATATGTGGGGTAATGAAATCAATGGATTAATGCTGCTATAGATGTGAGTAATAGATGTGAGTAATTTGCAGTTTTAACATGTTTTACTTTCACTATGAATAATTTCACACATTTCTAAAAATAAGTAATCACAGTACTTATGTTTAGGAGGTGGCTAGTGGCAGACTCTAACGCTGAAAATTTCACTTCCACAAGGCAAGCTACATGTAGCCTGCATTTAAATGGTGGGTTTGAGAGCCAACATGAAATTTAATTTTACTGATTCAGACCATGTGTTTTAGGTTTGCAGGCTGGAAAGCTCTTTCTGTTTATAATATTCAAGAGTTTCACTCTGACACATACAGAGGTTATTCCCAAGGATTTGCACTGAACAGATTGGATAACAATCAATTTACATCCTAGTGCAATAATAACCTTACTCATTCTTTTTCCTTCCTTAAGTTTTTCCACTTACCTCACCACCGGGCTCGGGCCATGGCCGCCCCCCACATTCATCACTGCCGCTCCCCCCCCCCAGATCGCAGCCGCAAAATACCTTGGCTGGCGGGGATCCCGAGGCCTCGCCAGCAGAAGATGTCTTCCTCCAGCACTGCTCTTCTGCCGATTGCCTGCCCCTGTGGCTGCTTTTTCTCTCGGGGCATGCTCGGTTTCAAAATCGAGTATGTGTGCCTGAGAGGAAAAGCAGCTGCTCAGCTGGACAGAAGAGCAGCACCAGAATTGCTCCTCCAGGTCCTCCCCAGCCTCCAAGGGAGGCCCAGCTGTGGTGCCGAAGTTTTCTCTCTCCTGCTCCTGTCGGGACGGAATCACTTGTGACTCGGGTCCTGGCAGGAGAGAGAGAGAGACCCCGGCACCGGGCCACCCTTGGAAGACTGGGCCCGGGGAATTTTGCCTCCCTGCCCCCCCTCGGCAGCCCTGGTAGCCCCCATTCTCCAAAGCCCTTCAGTGAAGACCAGTGTATGTAGTCATCCTACTAAATCCCCAGCACATAGAAGTGCTGGAATGATCTCTAGAAATGCTGCCCCACTTTCATTTT
This sequence comes from Microcaecilia unicolor, assembly GCF_901765095.1. NCBI lineage: Eukaryota > Metazoa > Chordata > Amphibia > Gymnophiona > Siphonopidae > Microcaecilia > Microcaecilia unicolor. The sequence goes on along the minus strand of NC_044034.1, from coordinate 138,414,143 downwards.
AATCATTAAACCTGTGTTGGATGCTGTGAAATGTAGTTGAACTCCATCCAGATATTGCGTATAATGGCTCTCTCCATATCCCACGCTGTCCCAGAATTTTCATGCAGTTTCTTCCTCGCTCTCTCTCTCTCTCTCTCTTTCTCTGCTGGCTATTGCTCCCTCCAAAACCACAAGCTGCCTCTCCTCTTTCTGGAAATCACATTCCTTCAAAATGGACATACATGTTAACTACAGTATTTCCACCCCTGCTATAGAGTTAGACTGCCTATGTAATCTCAAAGTACTCATTCACATCTGGAGAATTCTTCAAAGAGTAATAGGATTTTTAAAAGGTTTTATAATATGTTATAGAAAATTTATATATATATATATATATATATATATATATATATATATATATATATATATATATATATAACAGTGGGCTAAATATTCAAAAGGTTTGCCTGGTTAACGTTTTGAACTAACTAGCCAAATCTTTTCTTTTGAAATCTCAGGGCTCTCTACTAGTTAAATTTTATCTGGACAATTATAATTTTACTGGCCAGTAATCAGCTGGTGGCAGTCAATGTTTCTTAAAAAACTGGCTACTGCTGGCTAAATTAATCCTTGATGTTCACTATTGACCCCTATCTGGTACTGAATATTCAAGAACTTGGTAATGCCGGAAAGTTACCGAGGTACAGCCGATTTTTTCAGTGCTGTACTAGTATATACCTGAGCATAATTAGATCAGCTTGATATGTGGTCATCTGTCCAGACACCAGCACCTAATATTTGCAGAGCCCGAATAATTTCCTGCTGCATCCCAGCTTCAGCCCCAAGTTGCCCCAGCAGTAACCAGGTAACACCGGGTTGGTCTATCCAGGTAAGTGCTGCTGAAAATCTGGTTATGGCCCAGTCAGTGGAACTTATCCGATAGGAGCTTTTCCTATTCAAAAATGCCTTGCTGAATATTGACCCCAAGGATCTGATATTTAAATGATTTATGCCCCTGACTTTGAGAGTTAGGCTCATAAATTGGTCTCTGAAAATTTACTAGGGCTGAGTGTATACATTTTTACTCAAAATTTCACTAAATTCTTTAATTCAGGAGCATAAAACATGGGTGATGATAAGGCATATTTAGGGTGGGGAAATAGTTAGGAGCTTAGCACTGATTTCCAGCACCAGGATCATAAATTAGGCTGATAAATCTAGACAAATATGGCAGAAATTTACCTCACTTAGGAGTATACTGCTCTGAAAAGCCAGAACACAGTCGCTAACTTGCTAGATGTCCTGTAGTTACTGTGTATTTCTTAATATGAAGCCATTTAACATTTGGATGCAAAAGTCCAAAACACAGTATCTTTTGATAAATGGGAGATATATTAAGCCAGAACACAGTACTGTAGTCAAGAATAATATGCTGGGGATTATTCAAAGAAATCAGTTCTTTGGACTTTTCTCATATTTACATTCTCAACAGTTACTGTGTTTTGGCTTTTCTGGGCAGTATGAATTTGGGAGCTCAGCATTTTATGAATATTTGGGCCCTACAGGGTCCTTTTACTAAGGAACGCTAATGGATTTAGCATGCGCTAACAAATCCATGCAGCTCATAGGTATATAATGGGCTGTACTGCATTTAGTGATTATGCTGGGAGGGAATTGGAAGCATGTCAGCAGCATGGTTATTATTTTACTGGATAGCACCAGTATTCAATCCAACAGGTTATTTTTAAGCTAATAACACTATGTAAATGCAGTAGCTATCCTAAATCAGAGAACTTGCCAATAGTGCATTTTAAATCAGATAACCCACTGCTGAATAGTGTCAGTATTGTGTATTCTGTGCTGTATAATGCAATCTGTTAACAAGTTCTCAATTTTTGTAGTAATGTGAGATTCTTGTGGAATGAAAGCAAGAGAAAGTACAAAGACTGGATGGGGACTGATAGATGTACAGAAGAGCTTGGACTTGCTAGGGAATATGAATGGAGGAAAATGAAGCCAGCATTTTCATGTGAGAATCTTGGCTAGAAGCTGACAGTTAACAGATAACCAATTTTAAAAGATAAGCTGAGGGAGGCGTGGGTTTGTGACGCAAAACAAACTGCAGCTGAGTTTTGAAGGGCCAGGAACGGAAGGATGAGAGCAGAAACAAAGCTTTATAATAGTCTTAACACAATAATATATATGGGAGGGAAGAGACTCTGTCGGAGGGTACAACACACAAACCATGGAAAAGAAAGGAACACATTGTTCAAATGTTAAATGACTGGTAACTGAGTAAGAAAATGAGCTTGGAACTATGTAAACGATAGAAGAAAGAAGAAAGGATTGAAGACTTCAAAAAGGGTTGTGGCAGAAGTGGAAAAGCCAAGAATGAAAGCTGGTAGTACGAAAGACAGGATCTAATTTTTTACTCATATTTTTAGTGGCATTCAGAGAAAAATAATCTGGAAATGGATCCAAGAAGAAGGTGATGAAAGCCAGGAAAAGAAAGAGAGAGAGATCTTTTTGTCATTGGTAAAACAATGTTACATAAATAAGCTTTTATTTACTGCCTGTTCCAAAGGTACTAAGCAGTATACAAGCTCGAGGAGCCACATCTATTGAACAAGTACAAAATCCAAATAATGAAGGATGTCAATAATGAAGTAATTAAAAATAAAGTACTTAAAATGAGGACTCTTTGATTAATTTCAATTTCAAAAGACATTTTATATACCGCTAATATTCCCTACATAGAGGTAGAGATAACAAAAGATAGCAAGAAATTTAAGCCAGGCTAAGAAGGAGAGTTAAGTGGAAGGGTTAGGGAACAGTTTTTAGTTTATTTCTGAAACTGAGGTAATCTTTCTCTTTCCTAATTCCAATAGGTAGAGCATTTCACAGGGATGTTCCGACTACTGGAAAGAGAGAGCCAGAGGTTTTCCAGAACTTGATTCCCTTGTGAGACTGTGAGGAAATGAACAGCTGGTCGCTCATTCTCAAGGAGCGGGCTAGGTTTAGTGACAGTGTGTCGATCAATAGGCTTGAGGTAGTTCTGTATAAGATTTGAAAGATCAAGCAGGCAGCTTTGAAGTTGATATGGTCTTTCATGGGGAGCCAGTGTAATTTACACAGGTATGCTGAAACACTGGTGTGCTTATGCAGTCCATAGATCAATCTAGCTGCAGTGTTCTGTATAATTTGCAACTTCTTGAGCAGACCAGCTTTAATGCTTGCAAACAGGACATTGCAATATTCCAGGTGAGGTAAGATGAGCATTTGGACCAGCAGTGTGAAGGCTTTCTGGTCCAAAAAGGAATGTATCAGACAGAGCTGTCTCAATTTAAACAGAGTTGTCTTCTAGCGCTTATCAATATGGGGAGAGAAGGTTAAGGAGGAATCAAGAAGAACACCAAGCACTCTAGCTTCTGATTCCACTGTAAAGGTCTTGTCGATGCCTACAGTTAGGGTGTCTGGTACTTGAACTCCTGGATTGCGGAACCATAAGATCTTGGTCTTGTGAGGATTCAATTTAAGTTTATTTGTTAGGGCCCAGTTCTGGATGGCTTCCTTCCCAGCTGGTATTAGTTGTGTTATGTCACTGTTTGGATGACATTTTGGTAGAAGGAGGAGAATGTCATCTGCGTAGTAAAGTAGAAATTCACCTAGGCCTACATGCAGTGATCCCCCAGGGATGACATGAAGAAGTTGAATATGAACGGGGAGAGTGACAATCCCTGGGGACCCTACACTCAGGAATCTAAAATTGGGAGAGATCTTGGTTTTGTTTAACAGCATAGCTTCTGTTCGATAGGAATTCCCTAAACCAGTTGACTACAACTCCAGATATGCAAATTTGATCCAGTCGCTCTACAGGATTGTATAGTCAACTGCATCAAAGGCTGCTGATATGTTAAACTGTAGGAGAATCACCTGTTTACCCCTGCAGAAATGTTGATTGACTAAGGGGGTAAGGGTAAGAAGAAGGGATTATATGCTGTGTATGCCACAAATTTACTGCAGACATATGTTTTCAGCACCTTCATGAAGATAGGGATGCCAGTGATTGGGCAAATGTTGGCAGCTGAAGTCAGATCAAGAGCAATTTTACCCATATCAGGAGGCAGTGTACCTTCTTCTAAGAGATCATTGAGTTGGTCGGTCATCCATAGAATAACTTTGGTGGGGATGGATGTGAGAACAGAAGTAGGGCAACTGTCCAGGAAGGATACATTTTAGCAGTAGGGACTAGGCTTCTTCCAGATAGAGTGGTTGAAATCTAGCCCATTGTTGGTCAGACTTGGCTTCGTGGATGAGGTAAGTACTGGATTGAGGGTTCAGCTCTGGGAAGAGTGGCCTACAGTCTGTAGGCTTGGTCTTAGTTATATCAGTCCAGATCTGGTTAATCTTGTTGGCAAAGAAGTCAGCCAATTCTTGGGCAGGTGGAGTGGCTTGTTGGGTGAAGGCAGTCTTAATGGCCGTTAGTTTACATACATTGAGAAGAGATTCTTGTTGCTTAGGGAGTCATGACTTATAAGAGTACTATAGTAGTGTTATTTGGCTTTTGCTACTTTCGATTTGTATAGCCGGAAGGTGGTCCTCCAGTTTGCTTTATCGGTGCTCAAGCGGCTGTTCCTCCAGTACTTTAGGAGGCAAGGGAGTTTTTAGGCAGCTCAAAAGTCAGATTTGTTAATTTTCCCTCTTGAATGAATCACTTTGTGGGGTTTATGCTTAGATTGGGGTGATAGACACATATCTATAGTGAAATCTAGTTGGAAATGGTCGGACCAAGGTATAGCCTGCCATTGGAAGGAGCTGATCATGCTTGGAAGGTAAGAGTCAAGGAGATCCAAAGTATGGCCTTGTACGTGAGTTGGACCATTGGAAAATAGCTTAAGTTCGCTCATTTCTAAGAAAGATTTGAAATTATGAACATTGAAGTCTGCATCATCCTCTAGGTGTAAATTTAAGTCACCGAGGATGATCTTTCTGGAGAACTGTGACAGCAAGGATGAGATCACTTCAGTTAGGATAGATTCTGCCTGTGGGCATGAGTCTGGGGGCCTATATAGGATAAGCAGGCCTATCTGGCCAGCAGTATTTGAATCATCATCTAGTTTGCACATTATATATTCCAGTTCAGGGGACATATATGAGGTAATTAGGGATATGGGAAAAATGTCTTGAAGATGAGGGTGAGACCCCTTTCTTTCTTCCCTTAGGGGAGTGTAAGATGTTGTAGCCAGAGGGAGTTAGGTGAGGGATGAGTGGGTTCTTGAGCTCAGTGAGCCATGTTTCAGTAATAGGAAGCGAAGGTCAGAAGCTTCGAGGAGGTATCCGATAATTAAGAGTCTTGTTTCCCAGTGATCTTGCATTGATAAAGAAAGAGGCAGGGGTGTAGCCAGAGCTCGAGGTGGGCGGGGCACATTTTGGTCTGCCGCCTTGCCACCCTGCCACTTCCCACTTCCCACCCACTGCCACAGCAAATACCTTGGCTGGCAGGGGTCCACAGAGACTGGTGCTGGACAATGCATCAGCTGACGGGGTTGGGGACCCCCACCAGCAAAACCAGGGCCCCATAGGAAATATTTGGGGGCCCATGTAGCTACGCCACTGGATAGAGGGCACTGGTTTTAGATGGGAGAAACCCTGGGGTGTAAAGCTCTGCCTAGGTGGAGCAGTGAGAATGCATGTATTGCTGCAGTGGGAGGAATTGAGTGGGAATCTAGATATTAATGGCCCTTTAGTAGGTATAGGATTGGAGGAAGAAGAGGCAATGTGGTGGTGTGTGGCAAGGTCTGGGTTGTTGTCTATACCTTGATTTTCTGTGTCAGTTGCAAACTGTTGGGATGTTGTAAAGCTCAATGGCGCTCATTGTTTTCCCATTTATGGCACCCAAGAGAGCCAGAAATATCAGAAGGAGGCCTCTCATGGTGGTGGGACTATTGGGCAAATTAAGTAGAATGATTGGTCTAAAGGTATTGTACTTACCGTGGGTAAAGAGGTAGAATCTTGCTCCAATGATTGAGTGCTCCCGGTCTAGCAAGGTTGGAAGCTACAGTGATGGTGGGGAGCTGGGAATCTTCCTGCTGACAAGCAGCGGCTTGTACAGTTGAAGAGCCCTGTTGAGGTCATTTGAACAGTTACCGTAGCTTCAGACTTGGATTGACCTCCCTTAAATGCTGCTGCTAAAAATGGGGAGAGGGTCACTAGCGACAGGTAGGATGCTTGGCCTGCTGAGTTAGTGAAAGTTGATTCTATCTCGAAGGCACATTGCACTCTACTTTTGTTTCACTGCACTTCAGGTCTTGGATCTGAAGGCACTGCAGTGCCGCTCTAAGTTTCTGTGTTGCATTGATTGCCTGTGGCCGGAGAGTCCATATGCCAGTATTCTGATGATCCCTCAGCCAAATCACAGGAGCTAGAAACATTCAGTAGAGCATATGCTGGGGCTTCAGTTCTTCCTTCCCTGGGCCTCTGTATCAGGGCCTCCTAATCTTTCTACTCTGGGCCTCTGTTTTGAGGGCCTGTTCAAGACCTGTCTCCTCCTGAGACATAAATGTTTTTAATTTTCTCTGAAAGCTATAATAAGACTGCTTTTCAAGTCAAGAGGGAACTTACTTCAAATAATTGATGATCAATAAGCAAATGAGCTATTCAAATGTCTTTTGTAAGAAAAATCTCTAGCAGAAGGAAAATTTAATAAACATCAGTCTCTGGTTCTATAGGTCCTTAAGCGTGTAGGCCAGCTTAATAAGGTACATAAATGTGCAGGAGACTGTCCTGTGATAGACTTATAAACAAGGCAAGAAACCTTGTATATAATTCTTGCTTGTATCAGAAGCCAGTGTAATTTGATCATTAAAGGTGTAGACCTGTCATGTTTTTTATATTTGAAAATCATTTTTACATCTGTATTTTGTAAAAGTTGTAGTTTGCTTGTAATATTTTCAATATGACAGTGTAAAGAGAATTGCAGTAATCTAGTACTGTCCCAGGCAATGGACAGCTTTTGGATACTTTGTCACTCCAGGAGTCATTTAGTAACAGTGTGGCTAATGTCATTATCTCATGTAATGTACTGCAGGACCTATTTGGGTGATAATTTTATAAGGAGCCACCGTGTTTTAGGGTTCTAGAATGTGTGTATATGCCAGTATTTTTGTTAGTTATACATTTAAGAGGCTACTCGTGTATATAAATGACCTCATAAAATACCAACAAGAGTGAAATTACACACATTTTTTCATGGCGCATACCTTCACTGTGGGCATACAGAAGACAGAGTTTGGGCAGAAACCTCATTTATATGGACCAACTCAGTGGCGTACCCAGACCCAGTATTTTAGATGGGTCAGAGTTAACTTAGATGGGCCCTTCCACGCCACGCCATACCACTCCCCCCTCCCCCCGGAGATATTTAAAAAAATTATAGTTTTTCTTTTCACCTACCCCACATCAACGTCTCTCCTCCTCCACGGTGTCCCGGCATCTACCTGAACGTCGCTAAATGCCGACTCTCCCCAGTGTACCTTATAGGCGTCCCCGGCACCTACAGTGATTCATTATTGCTTCCATTGGCTGGGTGCCACCAGAGAGAAAACTAGAAATGATGTTGGCGAGGGTGGGACCTGGCTGATAGAAGCCTGCGGGGTCAGCACAGGCAGCTATAATGAATCATTGCAGGTGCCAGGGAGCATAGGAGCCAACTTTTCAAAATGATTGGGGGTGCTGAAATTTTTTTTTTACAGGTGGTGCATTCCCCACCGCACTCCCGCCCCCTCTCCTCCCCCCTCCCCCCACATTCCAGCCCCCCCCCCTCCATCCCTCCCAGTTCCAGGCTCCCTCCTGAGAAAGCACTGCGATTTCCAGCCTCACCAGCACCACAGGAATATGGGTTCTGTGAAATTATTGGGTTCAAATGCTCACACTGGATTATGAATCATTAAACATACTATTATTCTTTTATAATAAATTCACCAATAACCACCTTTGTACAACCTAATTAGACTAGGGGGCCCTTCTACTGAACTACATTAAGCTTTAGGCTTAACACACTGTAATGCAGATTTATATGTCTACACACCTAAATAAATAACCTTACCTACGTCATCTGGGACTGGGCTGGCACCTTTCCCTGTACCTCGTCCTCTCTGGCTCACTCTCAGTCTTTGCCCTTCAATCCGGACCGCTAGTAAGCACACCACTGACCACACAGCAGCTGCCTTCGTGCTCCCGAGCTCTCCCTCTGCTGTCTGCAGGCTGCAGCATCCCGCGATTCCCGCCTATGCGGGACAGGAAGTTGAACAATGAAGCTGTGCAGGGCGGGCCATGGCAGGGAGCATCAGGGACTGGAGCGGGAGCCGGCCCGGGACTCGGGAGAGACAGGACAGGAGGACCGAGGACATGATCATGCCGTCACGCGCGGTGCCACCGGCCCACCCCACCACTGCCTAAGTTCGGGCTTCTTCGGCTTCGCGACGGTGGCTCCGCTTCGGGACCGGAAGCTCCTTTGTGCTCTGCCTCTCTGTTGCAGCATGGTGATGATTGATTGATCATCCCGCCTATGCGGAACTGGAAAGAGCAGAGCCAGAGGGAAAGCTTCCGATGGCGAACGAAGGCAGTGTCTGCACACGGAGAGTCAGTCCGGAGCATTGAAGGAAGGAGCCAGGTAGGAGGCGGAGCGAGTGGGTGGACGGACAGAATAGGCGGTTGGTGGCCCAACTGTTTGGGGAGGCTAAAGGGGGCAGGGTTAGGGGTGGGGCCAGGGGTGGGGCTTAAATCCATAATTGTCTGATCACACACAGAAAAAAAATAAAATAAATGTCACAATTAATACCTTTTATTAAATTTAGATATTAGCTATGTATCATATGTCAAAGAATAAAGTGGTTGCTCAAAGCATATACTAACCACAATCGCTCAACTGCAAAACACTATGCACAACTTTGTGCAAAAACACACTCTGAACCTTACTGTACCATAAATATTACACTGGGCAGAACCTAATACACCAATATACCACCCATACGGAAAATGCAGACCGTCAACAATATTGAAACAAGGGATCATAATATCACAATTCTCATGTAGAGCCACAAAACATCCTAATTCATGTTTAATGTGGGATAAAATGTCATAAATAAGTAAATCAACTTTTAATGTTGAACACCTAATTCTCAAAGTGGACATATTCCAAACACTATAATGAAAATAAAATGATCTTTTCTACCTTTGTTGTCTGGTGACTTTGTTTTTCTGATTGTGCTGGCCCAGTGCTTTTCTGATTGTGCTGCTGCTATCTGTCCTCTTAACTCCGTTTCCAGGGCTTCCTTTCCATTTATTTTGTTTACTTTCCGCCTTTCTTCTTCATTTCTTGTCCTACATCCATAAGTAAAAGCTGGGTCCTCCGCAAACTTGACTGTCCAGTGGATCCAGCTTTTGCCTATTTTCTTCATCCATGTGCAGTTTTTTCTACTCTCTTCCTTTTCTGTTATCTCATCTCCTTCCTCACTCCTCCCTTCCCCTCCATGTCCAGCAACCCTCCTCTCCCCTTCCCTCCATCCAGCAACTCTCCTCTCCCCTGCCCTCTCCTCTCCCCTTCTTCCACCATGTCCAGCAACCCTCCTCCCCCTTCCCTCCATCCAGCAACCCTCCTCTCCCCTGCCCTCTCCTCTCCCCTTCTTTTACCATGTCCAGCAACCCTCCTCTCCCCTTCCCTCCATCCAGCAACCCTCCTCTCCCCTTCTTCCACCATGTCCAGCAACCCTCCTCTCCCCTTCCCTCCATCCAGCAACCCTCCTCTCCCCTGCCCTCTCCTCTCCCCGTCTTCCACCATGTCCAGCAACCCTCCTCTCCCCTTCTTCCACCATGTCCAGCAACCCTCCTCTCCCCTTCCCTCCATCCAGCAACCCTCCTCTCCCCTTCTTCCACCATATCCAGCAACCCTCCTCTCCCCTTCTTCCACCATGTCCAGCAACCCTCCTCTCCCCTTCCCTCCATCCAGCAACCCTCCTCTCCCCTGCCCTCTCCTCTCCCCTTCTTCCACCATGTCCAGCAATCCTCCTCTCCCCTGCCCTCTCCTCTCCCCTTCTTCCACCATGTCCAGCAACCCTCCTCTCCCCTTCCCTCCATCCAGCAACCCTCCTCTCCCCTTCTTCCACCATGTGCAGCAACCCTCCTCTCCTCTCCCGTCTGCCCTGTTTCCTTCCGCTCCCCCCCCCCCGTACCTTTAAATATTATAGTTTTGCTGGCATCGCGGGCAGCCGGCATTGAAGACATCGGCAGGCTTATGCCGGTTCCAACAGCCTTCCCTTCCCTCGTTGCAAGTCGGATGATGGCTCCGCCCTCGTAGAAACAGGAAATACGTCAGAAGAGGGCGGAGCCATCATCCGACTTGCAACGAGGGAAGGGAAGGCTGTTGGAACCGGCATAAGCCTGCCGATGTCTTCAATGCTGGCTGCCCGCGACTCCAGCAAAACTATAATATTTAAAGGTACGGCGGGGCAGTGGCGGGCTGGGGAGACTTAGCCTCCCTAAGCCTCTTATACGGGGCGCCTATGACGGACAGCACAGACAGCGGTGCAGCCAACAGGGCAAGGAGTCAGGAGTCGGAACGGACAGTGCAGGGAGGGAGCGGTCACGTCACCGTCGTCACGTGCCACTGCCAAATTATTGGGGGTGCTTGAGCACCCACAGCACCCACGGAGTCGGTGCCTATGCCAGGGAGGCCTGTAAGGTACACCGGGGAGGAATGCGTTTCAGCGATGGGTGGGCAGATGCCAGGAAGCCGCGGAGGAGAGATGTTAATGTGGGGTGCCACCGCTGAGTGGGCCTTAGCAGAAGCATAGCAAGGTTGTGATGGGGAGAGCGGAAAGCAGACTGCGTAGGTGCAACAGACCGCGTGAAAAATACGCACCAGCACTGTTGGAAGCAGGGGCGTAGCTACGGGTGGGCCTGGGTGGGCCCAGGCCCACCCAATCTCAGCACAGGCCCGCCCACTCTGACAGCCAATCGGTGCCTGTCTTTTCAGCAGCTCACTCTGTTTCCTCGTCTGACTCTCATTATTCCATCGGGCTCTCCCTGAGTCAATCAGCACCGAGACTAAAAACGGCCCGAGTTTCCCTCCTGTCTCCTGGCTCTAATGCTGTCCGACAGGCCCTATCTCCTGGCTACAACGCTGTCTGACCAGCCTGACTTCCACCTACCTGCCTACTGTCTCCCTGCTGAGTTTATCTGCACTGATGACATCTAACTACGGAGAGGCGATTGAACAGCCTGCAACTGAGCTGCGATTGAATCAGCCTAACAGTCTCCTGTCTCCCTGCTGAGTTTATCTTCAGGCTCAGGGAAAGGATGGGGTGATTGGAGATGAATAGCTTCAGTAATTCGGATCCTATCGGGGCGGCGTCAGGCAGCGGGGGCTGGGAGACCTGTTCTGGTATGGGGCTATAATCTGCTGTCATCAAGGCTGCTCCTGCATGCTGATAGCTAGCCTGTCCTCCCACTCTCACATAAAGTCTGCTCCCTGCAGCTCAGTCACACAGAGCCTGCCCCTCCTCCACAGCTGGTGCACACACAGCCTGCCCCCCCTGCGGCCCATTCACTCACCGGATGTCTCCCCTGAGGCCCATGCACACTGATCTTCCAGGACTCGGGTTTCTCCCCCCCCCTACCAGGCAGACATAGAGTGACTGAGCAGTGAACTCCTAGAACCTGGAATCCCAGGTGCACACTCATCGGGGGCAATAGATCTCTATAGGAATCTCAAGACCAGGTAACAAAAATGTTTTAATTTGTGTAATACCAGGTTTAAACAAAAATGTTGTGTATTTAATGTTGGTGGGTTTCTGGGTGGGGGTGGGCTCTGTAGTGCCAAGAACGTTAAAAAAAGTTTTCATATATAAAACTTCTTTAAAAAACTTGGGCACTGCAGAGACCACCCCCTACCGAGAAACCCACCAACATTAAATATAAATGTTGGTGGGTTTTATATTTTATTCTGATGTGCATCAGGGTTGGGGGGAGGGGAGATGGCTACAGGGATGATTGGGGGGGGGGGGGGGGAAGGGTAGGGCTGATGCTGGGCTACAGAGAGGGATGGGGGTAGGGAAGGGCAAGGCTGATTCTGAGCTACAGGCCAATTTCAAAATTTTGGTCCTCTATTCTCAATTGATGAGGGTTAATCTGTGTTCTGAATGTGATCCAGGTGAGAGATTCTGCTTGCATATGGTTTGAATGGGATCTGTATCAGTCTGACTTGTCTGTTTTGTTCCAATGGAACACATTGCTGTTGTGTATATTCACTGCTGCGTTTTTAAAGGTGCTGTTATTGGTATTTGTGTGTTCAGAACTGGTGGCATTAAGGTTTGCAACATAGGTTCCAAGTATGTATATGGTTTATGTTGATGCAGGACAACTGCTGGGCAGACTGTTTATTAAAAAGCTGTCATCAAGTGCACTCTAAGGCATTATTTAGGAGTGTCCCAAGAAACACTACTCACACCCATATACATAGTGCCCACCCATATTAGCTCTGGGCCCACCCAAAATGTTAGGTCTGGCTACGCCACTGGTTGGAAGTCCATTTAGGGGAGCCATTGCTCCCCTTGTGCCCCCCTAACTACACCACTGGGCCTGAAACAAGAATGGATGGGCCTGTGCCCACCCAACCCCACCTGTAGCTATGCCACAGCACCAACTATAAAACTCTAATTTACATACATATCTGCAGAAAGCTTTGGAGATGCATACGGGCTAATGTCCATATGTATGCATGTTCACACCTATACTAGTATTTTATGAAGCTGAATAGGCATGTGCTTCACTGTATAAAATAGTCATGTGAGAACATGCAATAACTAGGCAATGACTTTACAAAATTACTCTCTGTAGCTAATGGCTCCTGGTGTAGATAATGCATGTTAATGGTGTTACAGAGCTCTTATTACATTACCCTCTACACCCCATCCAGAGTTCTCTACTCTGCTTCTGAGCACTATCTTTCAATTCCATCTTTTTTTATGAACAGCCCCTTAATTCTGGAATTCTCCCCCCCCCCCCCCACACACACACATAACCTTAGAGCAAAACATTCTTATTTAAAATTGAGATGAACACTGAAACTCTATATTTTTCTCCCAAGCTATACGTGACTTGACTGGGCAGTAAGTTGCACACACAGGCCTTAGGCCCCCATCTTCTGTTTTGATATGTTTTTATTTATTATGGCTTTGATGGCTGCTATTGACTGGGTAATAGGTTGCACAAGCCCCCATCTTCTGTTTTGTTGCTTCTTTTTTTTTTTTTTGAGTTGTTGATTTTTTTTTTAATTGTAAATTGTTTTGAGTGCTCAGATTGAAAGGTGGTAATTCAATAGCTGATAAAGTACTCACTAAGTGGTAGAACGTTATCTTGTTTTAATAGAAGCCATGTTAGGGGTGTTCTAGGGCTCTGCTGAAGCAGCAATATTGAGCCCCTAACAGACTATGGGGCCTTTTTACAAAGTTGTGTAAGGGCCTACATGCATCCAGCATGCGCCAAATCGACATTACCGTCCAGCTACCACGTGCCTCGGGTGATAATTCTGAATTTGGCGTGCACCGAAAAGATGCAGTAGAAAATATTTTCTGTTTTTTACTGCATGGCGCTTACCCGGCAGTAGATGGCAGTATGCGTGTGCTGCATGCTTACCACCCGGGTAGTGTGTGAGACCTTACCACTAAGTCAATGGGTGGCAGTAAAGCCTGAGGCCGAAAATGGACGCGTGCTGGTTTGTATTTTGCCGCATGTCCATTTTCCGGTTCCTTAAGAAAAGGCCCTTTTTCCAGGATGCGGTAAAAACTGGCCCAGCACACGCACAAAAGATGCGCTCGCACTGCTGCAGGCCACTTTTTGCCATAGCTTAGTAAAAGGGCCCCTATCTGTCCAAGTTTGGATATGTCAACAGTTATCCATCTAAATTTATATGGCACTTATATGTTCCTAAAAACTAAAGCAATATTAAGGAAGACATAACCTAAAAGTTGAAAAGCACCAAAGCTAAAGAAATGTTTTGCAATAACAAAGCAGGTATGGAGAAAACATCAAAACAAATGTGCAAAAAAACCCCCAGGTTATTTCAAACTCCTGCCTTAAAATACAAAGTTCTTTGTGTTTTTGACAAGTTCTTATAATTTGTCAAAAACATCTACTGGATTTGTTATGACGTTACTGTAACACCATTGTTAAAAACCAGTTTCTATAAACTACCTTATAATTCATTAATTCTTTATTAGCTTAATATACCTCCATATACTTCAGAAATGTTTAAAGTAAAGCATGAGCACTTATCTGCAACTTGCAGTCATCAGCACTGAAGCAATGCAATGCCCTTGCTGCACATTTCTTTTGATGTCTTTTCTCCTCCAGTTTGCTATTGCAAAAAAATTATTTAAAAACATTCTTTAGCTGTGGTGCTTTTCAGTGTTTAGGTTATGTCCTCCTTACTATTGCTTTGGTTATTATTTAGAGTAAGGTGTATTTGTTGTTCCTGTTTTATGTTTCCACCATTGAATGTATGTATAACTGTAATTAGGACAGATTTTGTCTTTTTCTTTTAATATTAATAATTATCTTTTTTTTTGTTTTAACATTAATCTTTTTATTTTTACATTTATAGCCTGCTTTGATCTCAAACCGGGTTATATAAAAGCATTCATAAAAATATAACAAAACAGTACAATATCAGAAAACACCAGATGATAATCCAACCCCCCCCCCCCCCAACAATATTATATACTGCAAAAAGGGCTATAGAACAGTCCAGGGACTAAATCTTATTAAACGCCTGTACCACAGAACCCGGTTTACTAAGCCGTGCTAATTATTCCTATGGGCATCTAAACGGTTAGCGCGCGCTAATGCTTAGTGTGCACTAAACATGCTAGTGCACCTTAGTAAACAGGGCCCAAAAAGTCTTTTAAAATTTCTAGGGCATAATCTTAATAAATTATTCCACAATTCTGCACTTGCAATAGAGAAGGATCATTTTCATGTGTCAGAGAAGTGGCAAGTCATAACACATAATTGCTTTGCTGTATTTGTATTTAAATATCATGTAATTCACCTTGTATAGTTCATTGAATCAAAAGGGCAGAATAAAAGTATGCTATTAAATTAAACTTAACCTGTCTAAAGTTATACAGTGCCTGTCTAACTCATTATCTAGCTCAGACTGCTTAGGAAATGGTTAGCATATCACAGAGTTAAGCTATCATATCATCAAAGTGAAAACAAGCAGGGCCCTTTTACAAAGTGGCAGTAAGCCCAATGCGAGTTTATTGAATGCTAATCTGGAACTACCGCTGGCCCAACACAGGCACCGGTGGTAGTTCCAGCCCCAGCGTGCGCCATTTCCCGCACTGGGGGAAACAGGGCTGCATTTTTTAGCACAGCGCTAACCTGGCAGTAATCAGGCAGCATTGCACGCTACCCGGATACCGCCGGGTTAGCAACGGAGCCCTTACCGCCACCTTTATGGGTGGTATTAAGTGCTCCTCCTCGCATGGCCACATGGTAAGAGCAATCTTACCACATGGCCATGACTATTTTCAGCCTTTTTTACTCAATGCAGTAAAAAGGGCCTCAGCGTATGGCAAAAATGCCCCCCGCTGCTAGCGCAGGGCTCTTTTTACTGTAGCTTGGTAAAAGGACCCTGTGGTGAGTAAGATGAGGCCCAATAGAGAATTAGGTGTGACATACCAACAGAAAATAGCTTAGAAATAAGATCAGGGTAGCCATCAGTAATGACAATCGAATGTGACTAAAGATGTCCTAGGAAGTACACCAGGGTAAGTTGAGTAAAATAAAAGGATAAAAAGCTGATTGATAGGAAGCTAGAGATGAAATATAAAGAAGGAAAGTTTGTATTTGATGGTATATTTCTACATTGTAATGCTTTGAAAAGCCCCAGTACCTTCCCCATCAACCCTAAAATTACTGTTTCCTTTTAACTGAATCAGTGACTCTCATGTCTAGGTTGTAAAATGAGGCCATGGACTATGTGGACAGAATGTACCAAATTATGTGGAGGAGGAATTCAGGAACGCTTCATGACTGTGAAGAAAAGGTTCAAAAACTCTCAATTCACAAGCTGCAAAGACAAGAAGGAGCTGAGAGCATGTAATGTTCAATCTTGTTAGCAAGCTGGAGGCCTCAAAGAAATACATTCACTACTAAACGCAAAGCCAACCTTGATTTGATTTTTTTTTCTTCCTTGGCTCTACATAGCCTCTACTTTTCCAGGGGGATCTGCTTCAGAGTCTTGCAGGTGCAAGAACTGTATTTTGTACATCTATCTTCATAAAAACAACTGGAGTATATGACTTGTTAATGCTCCATCTTCAGAAATTTACTACATACTAAACCATATAGAGGCACAGAAAAACTCAAATGCTTACGCCTAGATATATTTATGTAATTATATCCATATAAGCAAGAATATTTAACCTGAAACCATGAGATGCATGTACATGTGGTTATGAAAAAAAGAAACAGATTTTCAAAGGTTTGTTGTGTTTGGAAGTAAATGGAAGTGTTTTGATTGGATATGGAAGATATCTATCACAGTATTTGGTACAGCCATTGCACATTTTCACTAGGAAATAATATCAAATACTATCTCTACCTTTCCTTATCAAGCTGGACCAGCATTTAGAAATGTTATCCTATTTTAATTGTGCTAGATAAAACTTTTTTCAAAAATGGTTTTAACTTCCCACTAAATCTTTTATTTTAAACAGAAAATACAACCCAACTAAAAAGCCAAATTCTGTGCTATAATGTGTCACAAAGTTAATGAGGAGAAAAATGTTTGAGGGACATTCAAATACTTCAGGCATAGAAGTAATAAACACAAAATATATTTCTCTGGGAAAAAACCCGTAGAATAATGGAGGCCCGTAGTCTGAGATTTTGCTTGTTTCATTGCAAACAAAATCAGATTTGTCTGAGCTTCTGCTACTTGGACACACTATTCAGAAAGTAGATTTCATCTCATTAAATCATTGATGGAAGCTTTTGGAAACAGAAATCAAGAGATTAAAAACAGGTCTAGTCGGTTTTTACTTTATTGCTTTCATAATTCCTTTTAAATAGCTAATATGCACTTCTGACAATTTTTGCATAAATTCTCAGTTAAAAAATATAATGCAGAGAAACTTTTGTACTATTCTCCAGTTCCATGGTTCCCAACCTTGTCCTGAGGGACCACAGGCCAGATATTAAGGATATCCACAATGAATATGCATAAGAGAAATTTGCATTCAGTGGAAGCAGTGCATGCAAATCTACCTCATGAATATTTATTGTGGATATCCTAAAAACCTGACTGTGATACCCTTGGATAGGTTTGTAACCACGGTGTTAGAGAGTATGTTGACAAAATTGAAATGAATACAAACTTGGAGATTCCATAAATAGTGGATCCAAAAAACTCCTCTCACGGATAGTGTTTCTTGAACAAGGTCTTTATTCAAATCAATAAAAAAACGACCCGACACGAGTCGTGTTTCTGCCGTAAAGGCCTGCGTCAGGGGTCTATTGATTTTGAATACAAAAATAATCTGACAAAACGAATATCTCTTAGTCGTTTGTCTACTATCTGAGATATCACATACTATGTTTTGTCAGATTATTTTTGTATCCAAAATCAATAGACCACTGACGCAGGCCTTTATGGCCGAAACACGACTCGTGTCGGGTCGTTTTTTATTGATTTGAATAAAGACCTTGTTCAAGAAACGCCATCTGTGAGAGGAGGTTTTTGGATCCACTGTTCATTTGTTTGGCTTTCGTTTCTCTTGTGGAGAGATCACCTTCTGTAGGTGTTGATTCCATAAATAGACCATTTCAGAAATGGCCTAACCTTTGCTGGTCTTAAGAACCCATAAGTTAACAGTCCTCTTCTACCACTTTGGGTGTGACCAAAATTCACACGTGCCTCTCAAAGTGCCCTTGATAGAATTAGGGGGTTATTGTATAAAACAGTGTTATACACCCTAGTTTCTTATAAATTTAGCCCCAAATTGTGAACACATCTTAATTGAATAATTAGCTGATTAGCGCCAATAATTGGCTTTTTAACAAGCTATTATTGGTGTCAATTGTAAAGATGTATGTGTGTAAATTTAGTTGTGTGATTTGCACTTAAATTTTACGCTCATCCCACAAAAATGGGGCATGGAAGTAGGAGGGTCATGGGTGGGTTCAAGGCAGATTGTGGGTGCGGTTTTTTTTCTACATGCACAATTATAGAATAAGGAGACTTTGTGCTTAAATTTAGGTGTGGGTATTTGCACCATGTTTTCGTTGGTGCAAATGGACATGTCTAAATTTAAGCAGACCCTGGGACTTAAGCACTATTCTATAAACCACATCAAACTTTAGGCACAGCTTTTAGAATAGCACTTAGTGTTTGTCTTGGTGTCATTTCTAGAATGTAGCCCTAAGGATGGAAGTTTTCAAGGTGCGGTAAAAGTTTGCTGACTCCCATGGTAAGTGAATAACTCTGCTCGCGAACCACCTCACAAGCAGCATTATTCTAACGGCCCCTAAGCATCAGGCCTCAAAGCTGTGGCCTGATGCTCGATGGCTCAAGCTTAAAGGGGCCATGGTGCAATTCCATCAGATCAACAACCCCCACCCCGCTCATTCTCCCACTACCATTAGGAGTCATGTTTCCGTACATAGATAAATCACCACCCCACTACATCTGCTAAATTCTGGTTAGTGGTATAAATGAATCACTATCCCACCAATCTGTTAAATCTTGTTTAGTGCTGTAACATAGAAACATAGAAAAATGTAGGCAGATAAAGACCACATGGCCTATTCAGTCTGCCAGTCATGCCATCTTCTCTCCCTATCCACTTCCTTAGAGCGCCTATGCACTTGTCCCAAGCTCTCTTGAATTCAGATACTGTTTTCATCTCCACCACTAACACAAGGAGGCTATTCCATAAATTCAACACCTTTTCCGTGAAGAAGTATTTCCTCAGGTTACTTCAGAGTCTACCCCCTTTCACCTTTATCCTATGTCCCCTTATTGCAAAGCTTCCTTTCAATTGAGACTTGCCTTCTGTACATTTATGCCGCATAGGTATTTAAATGCCTCTATCATATATCCCCTCTCCTGTCTTTCCTCTAGAATCAACATATTGAGATCTTTAAGCCTGACCCTATATGCTTTATTACAAAGACCGCTGACCATTTTAGTAGCCACCCTCTGGACTAACTCCATACCTGTTTATACCTTTTGAAGGTGCGGTCTCCAGAATTGTACACAATATTCTAAATGAGGTCTCACAAGAATCTTATACAAGGGCATCATCACCTCCTTTTTCCTACTAGCCATTCCTCTCCCTATGCACCCAAGCAGCCTTCTAGCTTTTGCCTTCACCTTTTCTACTTGATTGGCCACCTTAAGACCATCAAATACGATCACACTCAAATCCTGCTCCTCTTTCGTGCACAAATGTTCTTCACCCCTTAAACTGTACCTTTCCCTTGGGTTTTTGAAGCCCAAATGCACGACCCTGCATTTTTTAGCATTAAATTTTAGCTGCCAAATTCCAGACCATTGCTCCAGCTTTGCTAAGTCCTTCATCATGTTATCC
Source organism: Microcaecilia unicolor (assembly GCF_901765095.1). Classification (NCBI taxonomy): domain Eukaryota; kingdom Metazoa; phylum Chordata; class Amphibia; order Gymnophiona; family Siphonopidae; genus Microcaecilia; species Microcaecilia unicolor. Next base: position 138,394,509 of record NC_044034.1, on the reverse strand, counting down.
ACACTGTCAGAGGTCCTACCCTATTGCAGATTTTGGTAATATCCACAAAGAGGCACCCTTCAGCAGTATTGCTCATAAAAATGTTAAAAAGAACTGGCCCAGGAACTGAAACATGCAGCACACCACTGGTAATATCCTTTTCCTCAGAATGAGCTCCATTTACTACTACCCTCTATCGCCTTCCACTCAACCAGTTCCTAACCCAGTCAGTCACTTTAGGGCCCATACTGAGGGCACTCAGTTTATTTAATAGTCATCTGTGTGGAACCATGTGAAAGACTTTGCTAAAATCTAAATACACCACATATGGCACTCTCCCTCGATCCAACTATCTGGTCACCTAGTCATAGAAATTAACCAGATTTGTCTGACAAGACCTGCTTCTAGTGAAACCATGTTGCCTTGGGTCCTATAATCCACTGGATTCCAAAAGCGTTACTATTCCCTGTTTTTAAAGCATTTCCACTAATTTACTTACCACAGAAGTCAGACTTACTGGCCTGTAGTTCCCAACCTTTTCTTTACTTCCATTTTTGTGGAGAGAGACCACATCTGCTCTTCTCCAGTCCTCCAGAGAAGAAGTCAACCAGCGGAGCCACTACAACTTACATAAGAATTACTGGGTCAGACCACAATGGTCCATCTATCCCAGTATCTTGCTTCCAACAGTGGCCAATCCAGGTCACAAGTACCTAGCAGAAACCCAATTAGTAGCAATATTCCCTAAGTTCCTTCAGTACCCTTGGATGTATGCCATCTGGCCCCATCGCCTTGTCCACCTTTAGTTTAGCCAGCTCCTCATGAACAAAGTCCTCTGAAAATCATTCAGGGCTTTCACAGCTCCATTCCTATTTGTGTTTGTCTTTTGCAGTCCTGCTCCTGGCCCTAGATGAATCATTACCCTGCCACATCTGCTAAATTCTGTTTGGTACTCCAGATTGATCACCCCCCCCCCCCCCCCCCACTGCCACATCTGCTCAATTCTGTTTGGTACTATAGATTGATCACCACCCTGCCACATCTGCTAAATCACTATAGATTGATCGCCACCCCAATAGAACATTACAACATAGGATTTGCCATTCTGGGTCAGAGTAAAGGTCCATTTAGCCCAGCATCCTGTTTTCTCTAACAGAGGCCAGCGCAGGTCACAAGTACCTGGCAGATACCATAAAATGGATTAATGGAAAAAAGCTGAGTTTACAGCTGTGCTAGAAATGGGCTTACTGTTCAGGAAAGTCCCATGCTAGGTCCATTGGCAGAATGATCCCTGGATATTCAATGCCTAGCTCCTGGTACTGACTATCTGGGTGTGTGTGCTGACCCACAAGTTAACCGGGCACTGGCTAATATTCAGACTGGTGCCTGGTTAATTTAGCGCATAAAGTTATGACAGCCTTTTTGCTGTCTTAACTTTATGCACTTAGCCAGTTAGCGTACTGGATATTGCCACTAACTGGCCAAGTCCTGGATACACTCAAGCTCTCCTCCCACATCGTCCCTAATGTATAAGCTAAAACCTGGCCAGTTAGTGGAGATATTCAGCGACCTTACCCAGTTAAGTGCTGCTGAATTGTTGGCCAGTTCAATGGGGTTTAACCAGGCTTGAGCCTCTCCTGCCTAGTTAAATCCTTTGAATATCAGCCCCAATATATCTATTCTACCTTATTCCTACTCTGTACATTCTTCACTAATCTTATCTCATTTACTTTGCAGTAGAATGTATGAACTAAAATAGCTTTGTAAAAATATTTAAGTACTACTTTTTAAAAAAAGAAATAAAATTAAAAATGTTGATTTTCTGTAATGAAAACAAAACCATTCTCATATATGTTATGTAGAATTACTGCAGATTTACTTTAAACGTCATAGTATATTATTCATTGCAGGCTCCTTTTACCAAGCTGCGGCAAATGGGGGCCTGCACTAGGCCCCCTTTTACCGCAGTGGGTAAAAGACAGGTTTAAAAAAAAAAAAAGAAATGGATGTGCGACAAGTGAAGCACTTGTCGTGCATCTAATTCAACTGGGAGCACTTACCCATTGAGGTGACATTAAGGACTCCCACACTACCCCGGCGGTAACCAGGCAGCGCGCGGCACTGCCCGGTTACCGCTGGGTACACACTGTCACTACAAAAAAAAATTGTAGCGCTGGATCTGACGTGCAGTGGGGGTGGGAGCTACCACTGGGCTGCTGTGGTAGCCCAGCGGCAGTTCCTTTCCAGCGAGCAGTAAGCCCGCATTGGGCTTATTGCTGCTTTGAAAAAGGTGCCCTGCATTTGCTGATACCATGTGTCAAAGACAAATATTGTTATATGATGAAGGATGTCTTTAATTACTCAGACTATTGAAAAAAAAAAAGAAGCCCAGGTATTGTTGCAGTGTCTCACACCTCCTGCCTGTTTGTTTGTGTTTAGTGTTTAACTTTGTGATTTTATTCTAACATGTTGTAGAAGCTTTGCAAGCATTTAACGACAAAATGTAGAGCTTAACAAAAATTGTTTTATGTGTGCCATATGATTTTTCTTTTATGGATTTATCCCCTTTTGTTTTGTTGTGTACATTTTGATATTTCTCACCAATGCCTTTGTATAAATGTTTGTCTCTTTAACACATTCATTTGAATTAATGACATCTTTATAATTAAAGTAACTTTTCTTGAATGGAATTCAATGCAATTAATCTATTCATAAATGTTTGGTTTATATTACATGATCCCAAAAGTATTGATCAAAGAGTGCAGATCATCGACGGGAGTGAAAAAAAATGAGAAAGCAGATGAGTATCATATTTAGGGGGCAAAGATAGGGGGTGATTTTCACTTGCCCACTTAGGAACAAGGTTAAGCACCTTGTAACACAAAGGAACGAGTAAAGTAAAGAGCTGGTTTACTAAATGGCATTAAGCCCTTAATGTGTAGTTAATGCATGAAGACAGGCTACCACTCAACCTTAAGGGGTTTTCAGTAGTTTCCCTGTTTCCCCAGTTAAACCATGCATTGACATTTTTTAGTAATTATCTGTTAGGGGTGCGGCATAGGTGGGGAATGGGCCTGGAAGCATTAGTCAGGGAGAGGGTTATACTTACCAGATGCTAACTGACTGAAACACAGTTAACGTGGGAGCACTTAGGGCTAGATTTGTATTATTCATACCGGAATCGGCTATCGCCGTTAACGGTAATGTGAAGCCACATTGAGCCTGTAAATAGGTGGGAAAATGTGGGATACAAATCTAACAAATAAATAGTTTCTATATATGCTGCCTGAACATTCCACGCGGAAAAAAAAATATGAATGGTCATATTCTCTAAAGTATGCCTACATTTTTATAAAATAGGCTTAAATTTCTATGTGGTATATAGAATACTCCAAGCACCTCTCCACGTGACCAAATTTAGTCACGGCTATTTAAGTGGCTTAAATCCTAACACCTTAATTAGGTTCAGAGCAGGTGTATTCTATAACAATGCACATAGATTTTAGAAATGCCCGCACCCCACCCATGGCCGTGCTCCTTTTTCAACTATGCGACTTAGAATTTATGTGCACCATGTTACAGAATACGCTTAGCAAGTTGTGCTTGTAGATCTTAATACCAATTAGTGCTGATAATTGCTTATTAACATCCAATTAGCACTGATTAGCTAGTTAACCAGTTAAGTTATGTGCATTGTTATAGAATACGCTTTGATGTCCGCTCGGATATTAAGACATAATATATAGAATCCGGCAGTTATTGCCTCCCTAAATAGGAAACAGTATGTGGTTCCACATACTAACTGGCTGAAACACAGTTACCCCCGGATTATGGTTTATGGTTAATTTTACTTGATATACCGCTCTTCCTCTTTATAGTACCTCAAAACGGCGCACATAAATTTTGACACATGCCCAAATTCCATACTCAATTTAATTGAATAATGAACCAATTAGCACCTAAACGTTAGGCGCAGATCTCAGCACTGTGCGATATTCAATAAATGGCACCCAACTCGTAGCGCCATTTATAGAAAAGCACTCAGAACTCATTTTTTTCTTCATATATAGCTTTTTGTCCTAAATGTAAGAGCACTTAATGCCTCCCTGAATAAGAGATGGTAAGTGGTCCTGCACTAATCTCTGCAGGTAGCAAATGTTAATGGTAACATTAATGCATGGCCAGCAATAAAAATGGAGGGAATTGTCCCCAAAAGGTGCCTGGGCTTAGCATGTGATAAAATCCTGTATTATTAAAAGGGAACTGAAATGCCCTTTTGGAAATTCAATTCTAAACACACAGGACTCGATAGAATGTTTTAAGCAGGCAGAAGAGGCTCCTGTCCACTTAAACCATGCGAGTGAGCCGGTTAACTGGGCTGCAACCTGAATATTAACTCTGACAGCACCAGGGGGAGGTCAAAGGGCACACTCGGGAAGGAGCTGGCAGTTACGTGGACACTAACCAGGTACGGTGCCAAGCGGGCAAATACTGGAACACAAAATGGAGGCATATCTAATGCCCACTTAGTTATATGAGTGCCAGCACTAAATAACATCCAGCACCCAAAATAATTTCCAGTTTCTGATATTTTCATTCACTCTAGACATTTCAAAATCCAACAGGCCTTCTTTTAATCAATCCAAGCTATATTCAGGTTCATTTTTTGATGTTTACAGTTTTCCAGGTTATTTTATCAATCAGAAGCTGATCTTTCATGCCTTGATTGGCATTTGTTGATGATTGATGGTGTTTTGATGTTTTCCTTTTTGTCCCACTGGAAGTAAATTGTTTCTTTCCAAGTGGTCCTGGACTGTGTCTACTATTATTCATGTCAGCAATTTGAATATTGTTGGCAGGCATGATACGGTTTGTAGTTGTTTGGAATGGTTCCTTTTGCTGGGTCTTTTTGCAGTAGGTAGGTCTTCCTAGTTGTCGACCCGTCTTCAATCTTCCCTCCTTGCAATATGCTTTTGAATTGTTCAGCTATTTTTAATATAAACTGGTCAGATGTTTAAGCCAGAAACCATGCACCTGGCTTTTTTTCCCAGGTGTTATCCGATTCTTAACCTTCTTTGCTCTTTTTTTCAACTAGTTATTACCAGCTCTTTCATATGTTTCCCAAACACTTCGGGTCCATTGCTTTTAACAATGCAGCTTTCTTGCTGTAATTTTCATTGCTATCCCATATGTTCTCCCAAAATTGAACTGTTTCTTCTTTGTCAGGCTGTTCACAGTTTGAAGAAATTGCCAGATATGAGGCTAGAATCATTCAATAGAGGCAAAACCAGAATATCAATGGAGAAGCTAACAGTGATGCTGTTATTTGCAGCTTTGTAATTCCCATAGCTTTGATGATCTTCCTAGTATCTAGATAGTACCTTTTCACCAGATCTTCCTTTGTTTTCTTGTTTTCAGCTTCTTTTCATTCATGGCTTTCAAGTTGCTTGCATGTGATCTCAACTTTTAGATCTTATTTTCTAGTGAAACTTTCCACCTTGCAGATGCACTGGAGTTTTTCTTAGCAGACTTTTTAATTTCATATCTCATTTCTTCCGTGGTCACCACTGCTATACTATAAATGAACTGGTCATTTTGACTAAAGTTATTGATTCTATAGATTCAATTACTTTATTTAGATCTTTCACTGTTTGTACTAGATCCTTTTTGGCAACATGTTTCAGTGCAGGCCATCTTTGATGTTGTTTTTCTCTCATGTGTTCTAGGATCTTCTTTTTCAGTTCTTCTTGCTTTTGATTCTCTGGTGATCTTGTGCTGTTTGTGCTATTGGCTGGGAGATTTCCTGGGGTTAATGGCGAACAATTTCTCTGACTTGGGCTTCCTCTGCAGCTGTTTCACTTGCTTCTGGCTGACTGTTATGTGGCACTTAAGTTCCTCTGAATTTCTTTTAATTTCGCATCTGTACGAATCTTTTTTTGCTGGAGATGAATCATCTTTGATCTCCTGGGTGTTGTTTAATTATTTCTGAGTCCAGGTGTTTTTCTTGCATAATTCAAACATTTGTTTTAAATAACCACATTTCCTTGGGTCTAATTTGTACTAGGAAACCATAATTGCTCAATTTACAGCAATTGTTTCCATCGAGTTTGTGGTGCTTCTTCCAGTAGCTCTGTAGGATCCAGCTCTGGTTGCTCAACTGAAGGCCCAGAGTCCTGTAGCCCATTTGTCACAAGATGTCCAGGTACTTTAACACCTGACATGGTCCTTATTATCCTGGAAAGAAGACCAATCCAGTAAAGGATTTGTTTTTCTTGTTCACAGCATGTTTTGCTGGGTTTGAGACATTCTTAGTATGGCTTTTCCCCAAAGATTTGAGTGACCCTACAGTTTAGCCCTCTGATTCATAGAAGAATGCATACCCCCTCCACCACAACAAAGTAGTGTCCCCTCAGAGAGGATTATTCCATAGTAATATAGTAAATGACCACGGATAAAGACCTATTATTAGGATCAACATTGAAAGCAATTTAACCAAGCAGAGAGGCTACTACTGCCCAGTTAAATTGCTTGTGTGGAGCTAGCCAAAACCAGCTATTCAGTGGGTGGTCTGGGGGTGGAGTCAGGGTAGAGTCAGCACTTAACCAGTTACGTGCCAATATTTAACCTTTAACCAGTTAAGCTGGTCAGTCAAATAGGACCGCATAAATAGCAGTCCTACTTTTGGCCAATTTAACTTACCAGTTAAGGTTGAATATTGGCACTTAACTGGTTAAGTGCTGCCCATCTGCACATACCTGGATATTCAATTCCAGTGCCTGGACATGGCCCACCATTGAATATCCAGTCAAAAAAAAATTGCTGACTACCACCGGTGGAATATTTATTCCATTATGATGATGACTATTAAAATGCAACTTACATCTAGTACCAGTGAAAGCATTCCCAGGGATTTGGTTAGGACAGAATTGTGACAGTGCATGTACTTTTGCATTTTAGAAAGTATATGTTCTTTTAGTTACAAAAATACCCACAGAAAAAGAAAGTGGAATCAAACATATTGCTTAAAACAATGGTAAGAGGAGACAGACTGCAGACCTTAGTAACATAAGGTGAGATAATGAGGGGAGTCAGGTATGTAGCTTAGTAGCCCATTCAGATCCTTCTGCAGGAGTATGGATGCAAAGAAAGTGAGAATACATGTTGATTGACATTGGAAAAACTCCAAGCAGTGGTAAAAAAAAAAAGCTTAGATTGTGAGCCTACTATGGACAGGAAAAAAAAGTACCTGTACATAATATATAAAATGGTTTGATTGTAACCACAGAAAGGTGGTAATCAAATCACTTCCTCGTTCTCTTTCCAAAAAGCAAAAAAAAAACTCCTACTTACTTAGAACCTACCTATTTGTCCACTCCAACCTGAAAGATGTGGTAGAGACCTGACAGAGTTAGGATGAAAAAAATCAGTGCAAGACCTAAATTATTTGTGGATAACACCTGTGATGATACTTTTGCAGTGCAAGTAACATGCATATAACCCTCAAGTACCTGATAAGGAGAGCCCAGGGTTATTTGGTGTAAGTTGGGAGTAGCACTCCACTCTGCCTACCCATGGGCACATATTGGTCAGAAAAAGACAAACTTCAAGGCCCCATCTCTGTAGAGTAAAGATTATTCTTTCTTTACTTGCTTTAACCTTTCACAGACAGTACAATCACTCTAATCCATTGCCCAGGAAGAAAGAGCCTAGAAAAGGTTACTCATAGGTGGCTGTGAAGTTCTGATAGCACAAACGTTCTATAAAGAAAGGCACAACAGAGAGGCATCTCTCATCCACTGGAAACGTTGCAAGCACTACAACATTGCTCTACCAGAAAAGCACTGGGATCATGACCCTTACAAATTTATGGATAATGGAAAACTATGATCACGTGGGAAATCCCCATTCTGCACACAGCAGGGAGTAGGAAGGGAAGGCTCCTCCAAGAAACCGGGGAAGACGTTTCCTTGCGTAGGATCCTAGCGTACCTCCACCTTCTTGGTGGCATTTTCCTCTCAAATCTCCATTCTGGACAATGAAAATCTGGATGCAAGGAAATTGAATAAAGAGGTAAAGCCTAAAAAGACCAGAATGTCATTAATTATAGAAATATCCATTTCAAATGATTATTCTGTGAATCAGGTGGAGAGGTAGAAGATCCATAAATACCAAGAAAGGAAGTCACAGGCCAAGAAAATGTGACAGAAAGATACAGAAATATTTTCCATTGTTTTAGGTGTCACAAGGCTGATTTGAAAAAAAAAAATCACACCACCATAGGTTGCCAATACAGCATACATCTTATGAACTCCAGAACGAAGCTCTCCTTAGAATGATAAGCTTTGTGTTCTTTTATTAGCTTAAAAGTGTTCTATATCACTCTACTAATTCAGATACAGTGTGGGGTGATATCCATTTTCACATCTCCTATCAACAGTTGCAAAATTACAGTAGGGAAGTAATACAGATGAGAAAAATGCTGTACTACAGTACTAAAGTAGGTCAATTTCTAGAAGCCATTTATGCCCTTAAATATTTATTTCCATGCATAAATTGTGAGGTCAGCTTTCAAATAGATTTATCTGATTAATTAAGGGAGTTAACTGGATACATTTTTGCTTGAAAGTTCAGGCCTGGTGGCCATTTAAATTTTAACTGTACAACTAGTATAATAGAGGTCTATAAAATACTGAGAGGCATGGAATGGGTAGATATACATAAGTATTGCCATACTGGGACAGACCGAAGGTCCATCAAGCCCAGCATCATGTTTCCAACAGTGGCCAATCCAGGTCACAAGTATCTGGCAAGATCCCAAAACAGTACAATACATTTTATACTGCTTATTCTAGAAATAAGCACTGGATTTCCCCCCAAAACATTTTAATAATGGTCTATGGACTTTTTCTTTAGGAAGCCCTCCAAACCTTTTGTAAACCCCGCTAAGCTAACTGCTTGTACTAAATTCTCTGACAACGAATTCCAGAGTTTAATTACATGCTGAGTAAAGACATATTTTCTAAGATTTGTTTTAAATTTACTACTTTGTCGCTTCATTGCGTGCCCCCTAGTCTTAGTATTTTTGGAAAGCGTAAACAAGCAATTCACATCTATCCGTTTCACTCCACTTATTATTTTATAGACCTCTATCATATCTCCCCTCAGCCGCCTTTTCTCCAAGCGGAAGAGCCCTAGCCGCTTTAGCCTTTCCTCATAGGAAAGTCGTCCCATCCCCTTTATCATTTTCGTTGCCCTTCTCTGTACCTGTTCTAATTCCACTATATCTTTTTTGAGATGCGGTGACCAGAATTGAACACAATATTCGAGGTTCGGTTGCAACATGGAGCCATACAAAGCCATTATAACATTCTCATTTTTGTTTTCCATTCCTTTCCTAATAATACCTAACATTTTACTTGCTTTCATAGCTGCCCACTGCACACTGAGCAGAGGGTTTCGACGTATCATCGATGACGCCTAGATCCCTTTCCTGGCCGGTGATTCCCAATGTGGAACCTTGCATTACGTAGCTATAATTCGGATTCCGCTTTCCCACATGTATCACTTTACACTTGCTCACATTAAATGTCATCTGCCATTTAGATGCCCAGTCTCCCAGTCTCGTAAGGACTTCTTGCAATTTTTTACAATCCTCTTGCGATTTAACAACTTTGAATAACTTTGTGTCATCAGCAAATTTAATTACCTCACTAGTTACTCCCATATCTAGATCATTTATAAATATGTTAAAATATGTGAATCACTTGTTTAATCTTTCCAAAAATACAAGGACTATGGGGCACGCAATGAAGCTTCTAAGTATTTATTTCTTATGTTATATTATGTTACACAGATCTTATATTCCACAGATACCATACTCTGGTTCACTGCGGTTAAAAACAAGAATAGACTAGTAAAAACATGCCAGGAAATTAGAAAATTATCTCTCTATTATTTTATTATTATTATTATTATTATTATTATTATTTAGATTTTGCTCACATCTTTTTCAGTAGTAGCGGAAGGTGAGCTACATTCAGGTACAGTGGGTATTTCTCAGTCACTGGAGGGCTCACAATCTAATGGACTGATGATCAGAAGCAAATGCAGGCACTAGAGGCTGTTAACGCCATACTAGCGCCTGCGTTTGCTACTGCCCCATGATCAGAGCCCCCGAGCATGTGAAACAACACGCTTGCGGGCTCTGAACGCACCTAGCATGCAAATGCATGCAAAACAGGGCTCAGCGCAAGTAGCATGCAAATGCATGCTAAACCTATTCATCCCCAATGATCAGAAACCAGCGTGCCAAAGATTGGCTCGCTGGCTGAGGCAAACCCTAAGCCAGCTCGCAGCTCACATTAGGATTTGCAGACCTTTGGGGAGGAATGGTGAGCCCTGTCTAGCATGCATTTGCATGCTAGCAGGACCCCATTCCCCCCAATGCAGCAGCCCCCCCCCTGCAGGAACCCTGACCCGACCCCTCCCAGTGACAGGGGGCTGGAGGTCCGGCGGTCCTCTGGTTCCCCTGACCCCCCAACACAGGATCAGGGGGACTGGAGATCTGGTGGGTCTCCAGCCCCCCTAACCACCCCCAGCATCCCCTCAGATGTCCCTGGTGGCCCAGTGGGCTGCAGGTCATCCCCCCCCCAACCTGATGGTCTAGTGGCCCTTCCCCACGCCCCTACCTCAGTTGGAGGAGGGAGGTGGCCTCCTTACTCTTCCATCGGCGCCACCTCGAAAATGGCGGCACCCTGCCCAGCGCATCCTGGGATGCGCTAGGTGGGGCTTCTCACCATATAAGGGAGTAGTGCTCTATTGTTAGCTAAAATATTCAACTATGATGGTCTCAATGCTATAGTTGTTCCTAAAACCAGACTGTGATGGATGTACTAGATTATGCTCCTCTAAGAATATATTCAACATCTCAGAGACATAACCCTCCAATAATTTCACAAATAATGGGATAGAAGCAACTGGGCAGTAGTTACTCACTGCTTGCAAGTACCACCCCCCCCCCCCCCCCCCCCACACACACACACACAAACACATTTTTTGGAATAGGTGTTAAGACAATTTTTCCCCAATAAGTTGGAAATTAGCCAGTCATTAAACATTGATTTAACCAAGCAGTCAGTATAGATTAAAAAAAAAAGCTCATAGAATCCATCAAATAGGTCAGACAGGGCTCTAAACTACAATTAGCTTTCGAGTAGCTCTTAACTAACCTTTTGGTCTCTCCACTTGGTATTGGAGCAAAGTGTTTCCAGATTTGATCTGCTGAAATTTTATTCATTGAAACCAAAAATTCACTCTCCTCCATAACAGATAGAGTCAACTGCTTATGAATAATTGCTACATTTTCCACAAAGCAGGAAGCTAAAATATCAGCTGAAGGAGTACCAGATTCTATATCTAACAACAGGTCATTAGTATTTAAAATATTTCCAAAATATTAAATAATTTATGAGAACTGTGAGAGAGTCAATGAGCTTGGAATAAAAGATCCTCTTCTTTTTGGCTATAAGCCTTTATATAAGGACACTTTTGATTGCCAGATTTGTTTATGAGTATGTGATAGACTACTGCAATCTGCTTCTCGCTGGCCTCCCACTTAGTCACCTCTCCCCCCTCCAGTTGGTTCAAAACTCTGCTGCCCGTCTCATCTTCCGCCAGGGTCGCTTTACTCATACTACCCCTCTCCTCAAGTCGCTTCACTGGCTCCGTATCAGTTTTCGCATCCTGTTCAAACTTCTTCTACTAACCTATAAATGTACTCACTCTGCTGCTCCCCAGTATCTCTCCACACTCGTCCTTCCCTACACCCCTTCCCGTGCACTCCGCTCCATGGATAAATCCTTCTTATCTGTTCCCTTCTCCACTACTGCCAACTCCAGACTTCGCGCCTTCTGTCTCGCTGCACCCTACGCCTGGAATAAACTTCCTGAGCCCCTACGTCTTGCCCCATCCTTGGCCACCTTTAAATCTAGACTGAAAGCCCACCTCTTTAACATTGCTTTTGACTCATAACCACTTGTAACCACTCGCCTCCACCTACCCTCCTCTCTTCCTTCCCGTTCACATTAATTGATTTGATTTGCTTACTTTATTTATTTTTTGTCTATTAGATTGTAACCTCTTTGAGCAGGGACTGTCTTTCTTCTATGTTTGTGCAGCGCTGCGTACGACTTGTAGCGCTATAGAAATGCTAAATAGTAGTAGTAGATCCTTTCTCCAAACTCTTTCACTCCTCCAACAGTTCCGTTTTATCAAAAGAAGTTCGTCATCAAACCACTTCCCTGATTTACGTGGAACTTTCAATTTAACTTTGAGAGGTGCAATGTCATTTTAAATGCCTGATAGACAGGACCGCCAATTTAAAAACAAACCTTGCATAGTAGAAGCCTTTATCAAATCTTCTAATCTATTCCAGAAAAGAGGAGCATCAAATTTTTCCATAGTCTGAATAGAAGCTTTAGGTTTATAATTTTTAGCTTTAAAATCTTGCCAGAAATTGTAACATCCATTAAGAAATGATCTGTCCATGGCAATTGTTAAAATGTAAATAAGGGTAATGTGGGTTCCCATGAGTCATTGCTAAAATATCTAACGCATGACCTTTATAAGGATTACTTTGTAGAGAAGGGTAGGTAAACCCAAAATCTCCTAGAACTTCTAAAAACTCAATTACTTTGGGCTCCTTTTACTAAGTGGCGGTAAGCCCAATGCGGGCTTACCACTCGCTATACAGGAAGTACCCATACTTCTCACCCCCAGTGCGCCATCATTTTTGGCACTTCAAAAATGTATTTTTGTAGCGCCAGAGTGTACCCGGCAGTAATCGAGCAGTGCCGCATACTGCCTGGTCACCTCCGGATTAACTTGGGAGCCCTTACTGCCACCTCAATGGGTGGCAGTAAGGGCTCCCCTCTGAAATGACCGTGCGGCAAGCGCATTACTTGCCACATGGCCATTTCCTGTAGGAAAGCAAAACTTCCCTTTTACCAACTGCGGTAAAAGGGGACGTCAGCACGCATGTAAAACATGCACCAACACCAGCGCCAGCCCTCTTTTGCTGCAGCTTGGTATAAGGGGCCCTTTATTATCTGTTCTATCTTCCAGATGCAAATTTACACCACCAATTAATAATAAAGATTTGTACTGCACAGCATGTTTTGCCACAAACTCCTGAACAATGTCCTTATATACTCGGCTAATTTGCCCAGAGGGGAATAAATCATCATACAGCATAATAGGGTCCTTTTACAAAGCTTCAGTAAAAAATGGACTGCGGTAGTCTGAGCGCATCTTTTAGTTACACGCTGGGCCATTTTTTTTACAGTGGCTGGGCCTGCGCTAATATTAAAACTAGCGTGCACCTATTTATGGCCTGAGCTCTTACCACAACCCATTGGCTTAGCAGTAAGGGCTCACACGTTACCTAAGTGGTAACCATGCAGTGCACGCCAATGTGGGCTCGCTACCAGTTACCACCAGGATTGCCCCCAAGGTAGAAAATAGAAAATTATTTTCTATTACAGGATTTGGCACACATCAAACTCAGAATTACCTCTGGGCACACGCACTACCCCAGCAGTAGTGCCAATTGGGCACATGCTACTCGTGCGTTAGCCCTCCTGCGCCTTTGTAAAAGGGTGCTAATGTGCCTACCAGGTAAAAGTCTTGAATTGTACAACTTTAGTGTAGAAATTTATTTTATTAAATGAACAAAACAAATCTATATAAAATTGCTAAGCTTCCACCCCATTTGTTCAATCAGGGTGAGTGCAATATTTTGTAATCAAGAGGACATAATCCCTCCTGATATTCAGTGCTATTTAACCGGTCAGAACGGCTGCTGACTGGTTAAATAGCTCTTAACCGGCTATCCACCGATATTCAGCAGGGGATAACCAGTTATCCTCCGCTGAATATCCTCAGCAGATTGCCAGTTATATCTGCCAATATAACCTCTATCTGCCGATTTCTAAACCAGGTTTCGCAGCCATATTTGGCCGCATGAAAACCTGGTATATCTTTGGAAGGTTTAAAGATAACCGGATACGTCTGAATATTGACTTAACTGGTTATCTTCAAACCAGCCAAAAATAAACCGGATATTCAATGCCAGTCATCCAGAAATGGCCCTGCAGTGAATATCCGAGCTTAGCACCAACCGCAGGAGTTAGCCGGTCTAACTCCTGCAATCTCAATATCAGCCCAAAAATGTATGGTTGTTTCTTAGGATTTATTTACCAGGGTTTGGATAATTTCCTAAAAGAAAAGTCCATAAGCCATTATTAAGATGGGAAAATCAACTGTTTATTTCTAGGATAAATAGCATAAAATCTGTTTTACTCTTTTGGGATCTTGCCAGGTACTTGTGATCTGAATTGGCCACTGTTGGAAATAGGATACTGGGCTTGATGGACCTTCAGTCTGTCCCAGTATGTCAGCACTTATGTTCTTACGTAGATGCTTTCCAAGGGCTTAAAAATAAGTCAAAGACACCAATAATCACCTTTACTAACTTTATCCAGTTACACCTGATTGAAAAAATACCAGTCCTAATGATAACTGAATAAATCTGGCTGGTTAACGTTAATGAGATATTTTTATGAATATCTAATTAAAGATAACAAGTTGCTTTTCCATTTCTCTCTAACCAGATAACTAGCATGACCTCAGTTTACATGAAAATTGCCTAAGCTTAACCCATCTATACGTAAGTAAAGTGAGGGGCCCTTTTACTAAGCTGCGAAAGCGCCTATGCCCGCCCAACACAAACCAATTCTGAGTTACCACCCAGCTACCGTACGGCCATTGTGGTAATTTTTGATGCCCGAAAAATATTTTTTATTTCCTGACACGTGTCAGCTAAGCACACCAAGTGGCATTTTGCATGCATAGGTCATTACCGCCCGGTTACCATGTGAGTCTTTACCACTAGGTCAATGGCTGGTGGTAAAGTCTCAGACCCAAAATGGACTTGCGGCAATTTTCATTTTGCCACATATCCATTTTCGGCAAAAATGTAAAAAGGCCTTTTTTAAAGGTGCGCTGAAAAATGATTCTGTGCGTGCCCAAAATCTGTGCCTACATTACTGCAGGCCATTTTTCAGGGCACCTTAGTAAAAGGACCCCTGAGCTGGGTAAAAATTAGGCATTCCTAGGGAAATGTATAATTCAAGGAAAAATAATGAACATAGATTACATTTTCCAAGAGAAAAGTTACTCATAGCAAAAACAGGTACTAATCCCTGTGAGGCCACTCCCCAGGGCAGTTTTCAAAGGAGAGTGTGCTCACATATTCTTTTTGAACAGTGGTGTATAGTCTATAAGTAACCTATAAGAACTTTGCATTCATGAAAGCAGTTTTGAAAATTGCTCCAAACCCTTTCTGGATATGCTTGTAATGAAATATTAATAAATAAATAATACTTCTCTGGGACAATGACATTTTCTTCCCCCCAAAGTTCTCATTTTCCAACTGATGTGTCTTTTCCTATGTTTAATAAAGTCACCCATTTCAATTTCAATCTCCATTTTTTGGACTTCCATGCATCATCTAAGAAGGTGTTTCTTTGTGAAATGCAATCATGCTAAAACATTCAGCTCAGTTCTACCCACTCAACAGTGCATACTAATATATTTCTCACAGTATTAGCAAAAGAGGTTTGATATAATTTAAGTAGTGCCAAAATAAGCAAAATCATAAGAATTCGGCTTCTTCATTTTGATTTATATTTTACTCTATAAATATTCAATTGCCAAAAGTTTGTAAAAGCTTTGCCTACCCCCATTATTATAACTATTAGTAAGTTGGGGTATTTTTCCTTTTTAAAATTAAGCACAAGTAACAGAGCTAATATTATCAACTATATACACAGAATGACTAGCACAGAGCTTCCCAAACTGTGAGTCAGGACTTCAAATAGGGTCATAAAACTTACATTTGAGGATCACTATCTGGAAAAGATCTCAATAGATGCATCATTATTCTGCGCCTCTGGGGGTAGTGTTGCATGATTTTATTTGGTCTTGATCATGGGCTCATGGCCAGAAGAAGATTGATAAGCTCTGGAATAGTGGGAACCCTCTGAATTTCGGCAGATGGTTTTGTTCATTAGCTTTGTCACTAGGACTTCACAAAAATAAAAACCCTCTTCCCCCTACCACCACTCTCTGGAGCCAATGCAGAAAGCCACAGGTAGACTACATGCAAATGTCATCTTGTACATTGACCAAAACACCATAGCAGGGAAAAAACTAAGGAATCCTTTACCAAGCTGCGTGAAAAAGGGCCCTTTGCTAGTCGCAAAGGCTGTTTTTCCTGCGTGCCAGGGCCCTTTTCACTGCAGTGGGTAAAATGCCCCCAGACAAACATGGCCATGCGGTAAGAGAACTCTTACCATATAGCCATGTGACAGAGAACCCTTACCGCCACCCACTGAGGTGGTGATAAGGGTTCCCGCGGTAACTGGGCAGCGAGCATCAATGCCTGATTACTGCCGGGTTACCGCCGTGCAAGCCATTTCTGGGGTGTTTCTTTTTCCCCCATGTTTTATTTTGTTTTATTTCTATTGATTACCTTTAAAAGTGGACTAACACGGCTATCACACCTCTCTTTTTCCCCCAGAAATGGCGCATGCTCGGGGCAGAACCAGGGCCGCCGAGAGACTGGGCCGGGCCCGGCCTGGGGCAAGGCCGCCTCCCACCCTCGAGGTCATCGTCGTCGTCACCGCCGCCCCTCTCTGTCCACCACCGGGCCGGGCCCCCTCAATTCAATTCATAGCGCCTCACCTCGACCTCGCTCCGTGTGAAAGAAGCGCAGCAGCGGCATTCTGCAGATCGCCTCCCTTCGGGCCTTCCTCTCTGTGTCCCGCCCTCGTGCAAGTTACATCAGATGAGGGTGGGACACAGGGAGGGAAGGCCCAAAGGGAGGCGATCTGCAGACTGCCGCTGCTGCACTTCTTTCACACGTAGCGAGATCGAGGTGAGGCACTATGATTTGAATTCAGTGGGGCCAGGCCCGGTGGTGGACGGAGGGGGGGGTGGGTGGAGGGGGCTGTGGCGCCGGGCCCCCCCCTTGGAGGCCCAGGAACGGGGAATTTTGTCCCCCCTTCCCCCCCTCTCAGCGGCCCTGGGCAGAACTACTGCTGGCGGCCGCAATGTGCCATCGGTAGTCCCGATTTAGCGTTCAGTAAGCCCGTGTTGGGCTTACCGACGCTTTGTAAAAGACTCCCTAAATCTGTGCAAATTGTGAGAAGCCTGCCAGATGCATGTGCACAAAGATTTTACGGTAAGTGCAGCATCTTGTGCACATCAGAAAAAAAGCTGGAAGTGTCTGCACACATCAGTGCCTGTTCTGCTGCATATAAATATCAGCTTTGCAAAAACGTCTAGCAAATAGAAATTTTGCAAATCTGATATTTATGCGCAGAAGGATAGTTGCCACTATGTGCTGATATTTTCATTTTTAATGAAATAATAAATTACAAATAATAAATGTTAATGTTATGTTATTTTTGTTACAACATACACAAATGCTAGGACTGCTGCTTTTTAAATATTTATAAATGATCTAGAGATGGAGGTAACTAGTGAGGTAATTAAATTTGCTGACGACACAAAGTTATTCAAAGTTGTTAAATCACAAAAGGATTATGAAAAATTACAAGAGTACCTTATGAGACTGGGCATCTAAATGGCAGATGACATTTAATGTGAGCAAGTGCAAAGTGATGCATGTGGGAAAGAGGAACCCGAACTTATAGCTACGTAATGCAAGGTTCCACATTAGGAGTCACCGGCCAGGAAATGGATCTAGGCGTCATCGTTGAGGATATGTTGAAACCCTCTGCTCAGTGTGAGGTGGTGGCTAAGAAAGCAAATAGAATGTTAGGTATAATTAGGAAAGGAACGTAAAACAAAAATGGTGACGTTATAATGCCTTTGAATCGCTCCATGGTTCAACTGTACCTAGAATATTGTGTGCAATTCTGGACACCGTATCTCAAAAAAGATATAGTGGAATTAGAAAAGGTACAGAGAAGGGCGACAAAAATGTTAAAAGGGATGGGACGATTTCCCTATGAGGAAAGGCTAAAGCAGCTAGGGCTCTTCAGCTTGGAGAAAAGACAGCTGAGGGGAGATATGATAGAAGTCAATAAAATAATGAGTGGAGTGGAACGGGTAGATGTGCATTGCTTGTTTACTCTTTCCAAAAACACTAGGACTAGGGGGCACGCAATGAAGCTACAAAGTAGTAAACTTAAAATGAATCGGAGAAAATATTTCTTCACTCATCATGCAATTAAACTCTGGAATTTGTTGCCAGAAAATGTGGTAAAAGTAGTTAGCTTACCGGGGTTTAATAGCTTCCTCAAAGAAAAGACCATAGACCATTATTTATTAAAATGGATTTGGGGGAAATTCACTGCTTATTTCTAGGATACACAGCATTAAATGTATTGTACTTATTTGGGATCTTGCTAGGTACTTGTGATCTGGATTGGCCACTGTTGCAAACAGGATGCTGGGCTTGATGGACCTTCGGTCTGTCCCAGTGTGGCAATACTTATGCACCTCCAATCAGCCTTATAAACTTGTAGGCACTTCTGGCTGCAGAATTAGTCAAAACTGGCATTAAATCCTCTCTGCTAACCCTTTTATGCTGTCCCGAACCTAGCAAAAACATTTTTGCATTGTCTATGCAGCAAAAGCCACCGCACCTTTCTCTACCTGCCACAGAATACACGCGGGCCGATATTCAAAGCAATTTAAGAGGGCAGGAGAGATGTATAGAATGCACCAAGGTGTATTTTTTAGCACCTATTTTTTAGGTGTGATATATAGAATCCAGCCCTATGCGTATATGTGGCAGTCCTGTCCATGGTCCACTTCTATAAAATACCTATGTAAGATATGTGCATATTTACAGAATAGTTCTTAGGCAGAATTTGGGCATTAAAGTGCATATGAGCACATGCAAGCACATATATGCCATTACTCTGTACATTTACGCAGGCATTTGACATGTAAATGTTAGCACACACTCTACGTAAAGAATGTCTTTGGCATGCATCTTCCCAGTACCATATTAGCAGTGCTGCTTTACTACGAGAAGCATCTGTGATCAGTTCAGGGTGAAGCTTTCCACTCAGGGCAGGATTATCCTTAGGCAAAAAAGTGCATTAGACACCTATCATAGTAAGAATCAGTTTTTAAATTGACACAAACAAACTCTACACAGCTAATTATGTCATGTTAATGTTAGTGAAATTGGATTTGCAGTGGTATCAATGGGGGTATAAGCTGATAAACTATATAATTTTAAAACAGTTTCTTCAGAAACATTCAGGCTGATAGTCAAATGGAGCTATATGTTCGTCATCAGTTAGTGAACGTACAACTTTGCAGTATGGATAGAGTCAGAGCAATTCCACAAAATCCAGCTAATCTGTACAGATAGTGGTTGCAACCTCATAACACATAAATTCAGAGCCACTGATTATCACATATATACCAGCACTGAACATATAAACTTAATCCCCATGCAGGTGTTTACATTTCTCACCTTGCTGGTACAGCTGAAAATTGATCCTATTACTTATACTCGAAGCTATCCCCCCCCAATATTCAGCTGGTGGCAGTCAGCAGTTTTTTAAACGCTGCTCGCCGACGGCTGAATTATCCCCCGATATTCAGTGTGGGACCATGTCCATGCACCAGCACTGAATATTGGGGGATAATTTGGGACAGGCTGCTAGAGGTTATGCGGGTCTGGCCGATATTCAGGCAGGCCCGCTTAAGAGTTATGCTGCCCCCAGGTGAATATTGGGCCACTCCAGCCTGCATAACTTTTTTTTTTTTTAAAAGAAATAAAGCCCCCAAGCCCCCTCCCATCCCAATGTTCCCTCTTTCCATCCTTCCCTTCCCCCCACACATTGACCCTCTCCCTACAACACCCTCCACCCACACCTACTCCCAACGATGAAGGTAAGCCCCCCTCCAGACTTATCTACATCCCTGGTAGAACAGTGGGGTCGTTGGGGGATGGAGGGCAGCTCCCTCGCTCCTGCCCCTTGCAGTGCCTCGGGAAAATGGCTGCCACGACCTCTCGCGGCAGCTTGCGGTACTACACTCCTTTCATTTCCTCCTCTAAGTATGTCTAATTCCAAATCAAAGGTAGTCCTCTTTAAATTAGTAAATGTTACGTACAAAGCAACAGGTCTGTACTATAGTCCCTTAAAGCTTACCTAGGCCTCAGTCCTTTTGACTTTTCCTCACTAGGGCAAAGCCTCTTTTGAGGCTGGAGTCCCAGTCTCTTTAACCAATTAATAGTAACCATTCTTCCAGAAGAACTGGAACGGCTTCATTCCTCCAATTCTTCAAATTCCATACTAGTTCTCACTATATCTATATCTACATCAACGATTTTAGAGGGTAATTCTTTAAAGTATGTGCTAACATTTAAGTGCCGATTACATATACAACTCATTAGAATAACATATGTATATAAGAGCACCCATGCATTTAAATTTCAAAATTCAACCTAAGAGGGGAAGTTATCAAGCTGTGTTAGGACAACAACCCACACTATTTGCCCCTTAACATGAATTAAAGAGTATTAATGCAGGTTTTGTTACCCTAACTCAGCAATACTTAAATCACTGCCAATTACATAGTAAAGACGTGCAAAACAAGCAAACTATGGTTAGGGGTGCTATTTTGAGGAATGGTACCAGAAGGACAGGAGTTACTGGGGATCCTTACAGCCTGGAGACCATTTACCACTAGGGATCAAGGTACAACTACAAAGGTGGGGGGATCATTTGGTGGGTAGGAGGCTTGATCAGGTGGTGGGGGTTGGGATCAAAGGGGAGGGCTTGATTGGAGAGGGGTCAGAATTGTAGGATGGATCAGGATCAAAGGAGGGCTTGATCAGAGGAGGGTTAGGTTCAGAGAGTAGTTGGGATCAGATGGTATCAGGATCGGAGGGGTGATGATTGGAGGGGGGTCAGCATCAGGGGGGGCTATATCAGTGTGTGGGGGTCCTCACTAAAACAAGTTCCAATCCCCTTGAGCATTTGAACAACCGAGTATCAAACTTATCAGAATGCTGGAGTTTCCTTTTCCTGGTTATCATGAGCCTACTAGGGACAGAGAAAGTATGTAACATAGTAACATATGGAGGGGCATTTTGAAAAGAAACGTACAAGTTGCGATTTGCACATCTTTGCAAAATGTCCAAATCCAGGGGCGGGGAAACCTGTATTTTCGAAAAAAGATGGACGTCCATCTTTCGTTTCGAAAATACCATCAGAGACGTCCAAATCCTTAAATTTGGATGTCCCTAGATTTGGAGGTCCTTGAATCTGGATGTTTCAGACTTTCAGCGATTTTCAAAACCAAATACGTCCATTTCAAAAGCATCCAAATACATGCCATTTGGACATGGAAGGAGCCAGCATTTGTAGTGCACTGGTCCCCCTGACATGCCAGGACACAAACCGGGGCACCCTAGGGGGCACTGCAGTGGACTTCATAAAATGCTCCCAGGAACATAGCTCCCTTACTTTGTGTGTTGAGCCCCCCAAAACCCACTACCCACAACTGTACACCACTACCATAGCCCTAACGGGTGAATGGGGGCACCTATATATGGGTACAGTGGGTTTCTGGTGGGTTTTGGAGAGCTCGCTGTTTCCTCCACAAATGTAACAGGTAGGGGGGTATGGGCCTGGGTCTGCCTGTCTGTAGTGCACTGCATTACCCACTAAAATCGCTCTTGGGACCTGCATACGCTGTCATGGACCGAAGTATGACATCTGAGGCTTGCACAACATATTTTGAAAGATGTTTTTTTAGGGTGGGACGGGGTTAGTGACCACTGGCAGACTAACAGGAGGTCATCCCTGATTCTCTCCGGTGGTCATCTGGTCATTTCAGGCATCTTTTTGTGTCTTATTCATGAAAAAAACATGTCCGAGTGAAAACGTCCTTGTGTTCGTCAGGGACGTCCTTGCTTTTTTTGATTATGGGTCAAAGATGTCCAAGTGTCCAAGTCCCACCTTCGCTATGCCTCTGACATGCCCCCTTGAAATTTGGACGTCCTTGCGACGGACTGCAGTTGGAGACATCCAAAATCGGGTTTCGATTATACCGATTTGGATGTCTCTGGGAGAAGGACGTCCACCTTCAGATTTGTGTCGAAATATGGACGTCCTTCTCTTTCAAAAATGAGCCCGATAGTAACATAGTAGATGATGGCAGAGAAAGACTTATACGGTCCATCCAGTCTGCCCAACAAGATAAACTCATATGTGCTACTTTATATGTATACCTCACCTTGATTTGTATCTGCCATTTTCAGGGCACAGACGGTAGAAGTCTGCCCAGCACTAGCCCCGCCTCCCAACCACTAGCCCTGCCTCCCAACCACTAGCCCCGCCTCCCAAGCTCTGCTAAGCTTCTGAGGCTCCATTCCTTCTGCACAGGATTTCTTTATGTTTATCCCACACATTTTTAAATTCCGTTACCGTTTTCATCTCCACCACCTCCCGCGGGAGGGCATTCCAAGCATCCACCACTCTCTCCGTGTAAAGTGCTTAGGTAGTAACACAGAAAGGTGGGTATATCAAATGCATTACCCTTAAACAGAGCCAATTCTGTATGCCAGGAAATACATGGGGAGAGCACAGGGCAGATTCAGCCCCACCCCCAGGAGTGATACGGCTCAGTCCCATTAGTTGTTTTAAACTTTAGGGATTTTTAATGCAGCAGAAAAGAGTCTGATAGAATTGGAGTTTCGTTTCAGAGAGGGGAACAGGAGGGACCCAGAACTATCAGCTCCTGACTTTCAGGGTTTTAGCCACTAGATTCAAACTTCCACGGAGCTCAAATCCAAAGAACAGATGCAACCACAATAAAGCTCCTCTGAACTCAGAGTTGAGTACAGCTTCCCAGCATAAAGCCAGAAGAAATGCTAGGGGTACTTTGGAAAGGCACTCCTTCTAGGAGGAGTAGCCTAATGGTTAGAGAACCAGTCTTGACATCCAGAGGTGGCTGGTTCAAATCTCACTGCTGCTCCTTGTGATCCTGGGCAAGTCACCTAACCCTCCATTGCCTCACGTACAAAATTAGATTGTGAGCCCTCCTGGGACAGAGAAATATCCACTGTACCTGAATGTAACTCACCTTGAGGCACTACTGAAAAAGGTGTGAGCAAAACTAACTAAATAAATAATCAATCCCAAGGAAACCCCAAGCTGTAATTTTCCAACTCAGGTCACAAAGTGACAGAAACTGCTAATAAACTCCTTTCAGTCAAGACCTGGGTTAATACTAAAGCAGTGTAGGAACTGCCCAGCACAAAGCCACATCTTCATTATTCTACTTAGATTCAACTGAACAGTGTGTACATGCTTACCAGGGTCTTACTCATTTTTCCTATTTTGTTCCTGTCAACAACTTTGGCTGCCAGGTTTGCAAATTTGGTGTGTATCTAAACCGTAATGCTAAATGTCTTTTTCTTTAATTCCCAGACTTTTTATGTCCTTGCCAACAAGTTCTTTTATGTGAATGTATATAGTGAGGTTTCCACATTTATTCTAGTCATGGTGTCTTTTGTTGAATTAAGCTTGGTGTGTGATATAATGGCCGTTGTCTATAGAGTTCAGAATGCAGCTGTATGTTGGCTGTATACCCGTTATCCATGCACAGGTCCCAGAGCTCTGAATCCAGACAGAGGAGAACCCATAAACCCCAAGACTCCTCATATCTGAAGGTGTACCAGGGACTACCTCTTGCAAAGCACAATTAGTGAAAGAGTAAAAAGCATGCACTGAGGCTGTGTAAGAAATGCATATTCCCAAAACTGACATATTCCACTCTCTAAAAACTGAGGAGAAACCTACCTTTGTTGTCTGGACATTTTGGGCTTTACTAAAATGCACTACTGTATTAGAATGCTAACATATATTAATTCCTATAATCATAACTTTTCCTACAATACTTTTTGTATATAAGTTGAATCATTAGAAGGTAAGCCTGGCCTTCAACATTTGGCACAGATCAGTTCACCATACTTCCTCATCAATTTCGGCAGTCAAGAACCTTTACTTTTGAATGAACCCTTACCACACCTGTATTAATATTGAACCACACTATGTGGTGATCACTCGATGCCAGATGATCACCCACTAGAATATCAAAAACAGTCTCCCTATTAGTAAGCACTAAGGGGTCCTTTTACTAAGCCACATAAGCATCTACGTGCGCCCGATGTGCGCCAAAATGGAGTTAGCGCCCAACTACAGCGTGGCTCTTGCAGTAATTTCATTTTTGGTGCACGTAGGTCATTACCACCTGGTTACCAAGTAAGTCTTTACCGCTAGGTCAATGACTGGCAGTAAGGTCTCAGACCCAAAATGGATGCGTGGTAATTTTTATTTTGCCACAAGTCCATTTTCGGCAAAAATAAAAAAAGGCATTCTGTATAGGCACGCTAAAAAATGGATCAGCACGCACCCAAAACCCGCGCCTACACTACCACAAGCCATTTTTCAGCGCGCCTTTGTAAAAGGATCCCTAAAAAATGCAAACTGCCAGTGGCTGAAAAGTGACCGGAGTGTATAACAAAAATGTCTGGACGTGGAGTCTTACTGAGACTGTGTCCCATAATGTGTTGCTCACTCATTTCTTGAGGGTTTGTGTAGAGTATATTTTCTGTAGGAATCTCTAACAATCTAGTTTATTCTGTTTTCCAGTTGCAGGCATATTGACGTCCTAGCACTTGTAATATTTTTCAAAGGTTGGGTGGTTGTTGGTTTTAGAGTTCTGTCAGTAAGTGCTGTGCTACTTAAATATGTTCTGTTGCTTAGTAAAGAAAGCTTTGGATTGTTCTGTAGATGTTTTTACTCTGTTCCGCTGGTTGAAATAGGAATAATTCGGGCTAAATGAAAGGGAAGCAAAAATAAATATGTCAATAAATAAAAGATACCTAAAAATATAAAAAACTATACTAGAAAGCCCAAAAATAAGCTAAATAGCAGCATTAGAAACAGTGAAATCATGAACAAAACTAAGGAAAAAAATCCCCATGGATTTTGGGCCTCATTTTCAGCTTGTCACGGTAAGCAGCTTTTAAACCATTCACAGCCATGGGTTGAATTAGCCCTGGATATTGAATGCCGTGACATGTCTGGCCTCCAGCATGGAATATTCAAGATAGAGTGGGAACCTGGAAGTTAAGTGGGCACTGACTGATATTCAGACTGGTGCACGGTTAACTCAGCGGATAAACTTAGAACATCCTTTTTGCTGTCCTAACCTTATCCGCTTTAGATAGCGGACAAACGGGCTTATTTTTGAAAGAGAAGGATGCCCATCTTTCGACACAAATTGGAAGATGGACGTCCTTCTCACAGGGTCGTCCAAATCGGTATAATCGAAAGGTGATTTTGGAAGTCCCCAACTGCTTTCCGTCGCAGGAATGGCCAAAGTTCAAGGGGACATGTCGGAGGCGTAGCGAAGGCAGGACTTGGATGTGCCTAACACTAGGACGTCCTTGACCCATAATCGAAAGAAACAAGGACGTCCCTGATGAACACTTGGACGACTTTACCTGGTCGTGTTTTTCTGACAACTAAGGCACAAAAAGGTGCCCAAACTGACCAGATGACCACCAGAGAGAATCGGGGATGACCTCCCCTTACTCTCCCAGTGGTCACTAACCCCCTCCCACCCTCAAAAAACATCTTTCAAAATATTGATTGCCAGCCTCAGATGTTATACTCAGGTCCATCACAGCAGTATGCAGGTCCCTGGAACAGTTTTAGTGGGTGCAGTGCACTTCAGGCAGGCGGACCCAGCCCCATCCCCCTCTACGTGTTACGTTTGTGGAGGAAACAGTGAGCCCTCCAAAACTCACCACAAACTCACTGTACCCACATCTAGGTGCCCCCTTCCCCCGTAAGGGCTATGGTAGTGGTGTACAGTTGCGGGTAGTGGGCTCAGCACACACAGTAAGGGAGCTATGTACCTGGGAGCAATTTATGAAGTCCACTGCAGTGCCCCCTAGGGTGCCCGGTTGGTGTCCTGGCATGCCAGGGTGACCAGTGCACTAGAAATGCTGGCTCCTCCCATGACCAAATGGCTTGCATTTGGTCATTTCTGAGATGGACGTCCTTGGTTTCCATTATCGCCGAAAATCAGGAACAACCAAGTCTAGGGAAGACCAAATCTAGGGATGACCAAATTTAAGGATTTGGACACCCATGACCATATTATTGAAACAAAAGATGAACGTCCATCTTGTTTCGAAAATACAGGTTTCCCTGCCTCTGGATTGGGACGTTCTGCGAGGATGTCCAAATCGAAACAAGGACGTCCCTTTCGATTATGCCCCTCAAAATGTCACCGCTAACTGGCTAAGTAGCAACTTGACTCAGACTCCACCACTGAAGCTCTCTATCCTAGCTTGTTAGGGAGCGGCTGGTCACAGCAAATATTCAGCGGCATTATCCTGTTATATGCCGCCGAAATTCAGCAGCTGGCTAGCTCAGCAGGGTTAACTCTCCTGCTCAGTTAAACCCCTCTGAATATTAACCCCTTTAATTAGCAACCAAGTCTTCTATATTTTCACACCAGTCTTTTTCCTTTTTTTTCCAGGGGAAATGGAGAAAATGAGTTAACAGAAAAAGTGCAACAGAAAAGAAATGTGAGAAAAAGCAAAAAACTGTTAAGAAAGTCAGCAAAGAGTTGTGGAGATGTTTTGGAAATGATTCAGCAACAGCACCAGAAGTGAATAGGAGAAAAGAATACAGTATAATCAGGTTAACCAGGAGCAGCAGAAGAAGATGTAACAAAAGCCAATACCGCATTAGGGTCTCGACAGCTAAAGAAACAAGACAATAAGCAGCTTCAGGAAGAGACTTTATTCAAAAAGCCTAAGAAGGTAGCATCAAAACAGCTTCTTGATTACCATCCAGTTCAAGCTTTAAAAATCCCCCAGTAATTACTGGTCACTCTACAACCAGCAGTGGTCAGCTTTCTTTTAAACTGTGGCTACAGCAGTTGATATTTAGTGCTGCCCCGATCCAGGTACTGGTGCTGAATATTAGGGAGTTTGGCAGTGCCTGAAAGTTATCCAGATATGACCAATATTCAGTGCTGCTACCTGGAAAAATCCAGTGTAGAGCCCAGATAACTTTCCGGTCTGCCTCGACTCCACTCAGGAACCACCCCAATATTAACCACAGAGTGCCACAGCAGTCAGAGCTGCTATTCTGTGGCACTAACCACTTCAGTGCTGCTGAACAGTAGCATTTAGGCTGTCCAGTGTGATTTAACCAGACAAGAGTAACTCCTTCCCAGTTAAACTACTCTACTGCTCTACAACCCCTCTACCACTACTACTCTACTATTGCTACTATTACTGTTACTGCTTTTATCATTTCTATAGCACTACTAGACATACGCAGTACTATACACTAAACATGTATGAGACAGTCCCTTCTCTATCACTACTACTCTACTACTACTACTACTACTACGACTACTGCTTATCATTTCTATAGCACTACTAGATGTACGCAGCACTGTATATTAAACAGGTATGAAACAGTCCCTGCTCTACCACTACTAATTTACTACTGCTATTACTGTTTTTATCATTTCTATCAGATGGCGGATTTTGGATAGTGTTCAGTTAGGATTGGAGGGTGGCAATTCCGAACAATTGCTAAATTATGCGTCAAGTTTCTCTTACATACGCACACAGTTCTGGAATTCTCTACCAAAATACCTGAAATCTATGAATAATCATCTAGAATTCCGAAAAAACCTAAAAACTCACCTGTTCAAGAAGGCATACCCCACAGTATCTGACATAAATACCAAACATGGCATTTTAATCAGGAAACGGACAGTTTTCAACCCCGATGCATGATCACACCCTAACATTTTTTCAGAATCACCCCAACCTATTTACCGATACTTCTTTACTGTATTTGTCACTGTAATAGTACCCCTATACTGTATTTGTTCACACCGGAGTCTGTAACCACCTCTCCGGAACTGTGTAAGCCACATTGAGCCTACTAATAAGTGGGAAAAGATGGGATACAAATGTAACAAATAAATAAATAAATGATAAAGAACAACGCTGGATTTTCTTTCTTGATACGCACCAACCACTGGGATTAAATTCAGAACTGAAATCATGGTCTTTAACTTGATTGGTTGCTGTTAGTGGCATCTTAACTAATCAGGATTGTTGTAAGCTGTCATTTTTTGTTTAACACATTTTTTCAGCTCAGTTTTAGGAGCTTGTAGACTATGTTTTGAGCTTTTTGTTGTTGCTGTTGTTTCAGTGGGCCTCTCCCCTGAAGAAGTAGCGAAACTTGGCCCTGTTATGTCAGCGGAGGTTCTTGCTGCTGTGGAAGCTGCTGAAAGTTAAGTGCTGTTAGTCACAATTTTTAAATCATAAGTTTACACTGTTTGAAAATTATTTTTTTTAAGTTAATTATTGGATCGATGAAGATTTGCACAGCATTGCCTAAAGTGGCTTTTGTAGCATAAGAACATAAGAGTAGCCATACTGGGTCAGAGCAATGGTCCATCTAGTCCTGTTTTCCAAACAGTGGTCAAGCCAGGTCATAAGTACAGTGAAACCTCGGTTTTCGTTGACGTCGGTTTTCGTCAGTTTCGGATTTCGTTGATTTTTTCAACTAGAAATTTGTCTCGGTTTTCGTCGATTGCCTCGGATTTCGTCGAAAAAGAAGGACGTCCATCTCCCAATTTGTATCGGAAGATGGAGGTCCTTCTCCCGATTTTGGGCATCCTCGTTAATTGCCTCGGTTTTCGTCGGTTTCGGATTTCGCCGATTGTTTTCGGACGGATTATCGTCGAAAACCGAGGTTTCACTGTACTTGGCAAAAACCCAATTAGCAGCAACATTCCATGCTACCAATCCCAGGGCAAGAAGTTGCTTCCCCATGTCTGTTCAATAGCAGTCTATGAACCTTTCCTCCAGGAATCTAACCAAACCTTTTTTAAACCTAGATACACTATCCGCTGTTACTACATCCTCCGGCAAAGAGTTCCAGAGCTTAACTATTCATTGAGTAAAAAAGTATTTCCTCCTATGTGCTTTAAAAGTATTTCCATGTAACTTCCTTGAGTGTCCCCTAGTCTTTGTACTTTTGGAGCAAGTAAAAAATCGACTTACTTCTACTCGTTCTACACCACTCAGGATTTTGTAGACCTCAATCATATCCCCCCTCATCTATCTCTTTTCCAAGCTAAAGAGCCCTAACCTCTTTAGCCTTTTCTCATACAAGAGGAGTTCCTTTCCCTTTATTATTTTGGTTGTTCTTTTTGAACCTTTTCTAATTCCCCTATATCTTTTTTGAGATACAGTGACCAGAACTGTATGGTCACTGTATCGCTCCAAGGTATGGTCGAACCATGAAGTGATACAAAGGCATTATAGTATTTTCGGTCTTATTCACCATCCCTTTCCTAATAATTCCTAGCATGCTGTTTGCTTTTTTGGCCATCACTGCACACTGAGCAGAAAATCTCAGCGTATTATCTACAATGACACCTAGATCTTTTTCTTGAGTGCTGATCCCCAAGGTGGACCCTAGCATCAGGTAACTATGATTCGGATTATTCTTTTCAATGTGCATCACCTTGCATTTGTCCAAATTATATTTTATCTGCCATTGGGATGCCTAGTCTTCCAGTTTCCTAAGGTCTTCTTGGAATATTTCACAGACCACATGTTTTTTAACAACCTTGAATAGTTTTGTATTGTCTGCAAATTTAATCACCTCACTCTTCGTTCCTATTTCCATATCATTTATAAATATATTAAATAGCACTAGTCCCAATACAGATCCCTGTGGCACTCCACTGTTCACCCTCCTCCATTGAGAGAAATAACCATTTAACCCTTCACTCTGTTTTCTGTCCAATAATCAATTCCTAATCCACTCCATACCTTGCCTCCTATCCCATGACTCTTCAAGTTTCTCAGGAGCCTCTTATGAGGAACTTTAAGTTTTCTGAAAGTCTAGATGCACTGCATCAACTGGTGCACCTTTATCCAAATGTTTATTCACAGCTTCAAAGAAATGAAGCAAATTGGTGAGGCAAGACTTCCCTCAGCTGAACCCATGCTGACTCTGTCCCATTAAACCATGTTTGTCTATGTGTTCATTTTATTCTTTATAATAATTTCTACTATTTTGCCGGCACTGACATCAGGCTTACCAGTCTGTAATTTTCTGGATCACCCCTAGAACCTTTTTTAAAAATTGGCGTCACATTGGCCACCCTCCAATCTTCAGGTACTATGAACAATTTTAATGACAGGTTACAAATTACTAACAGCAGATCAGCAATTTCATGCTAGAGTTCTTTGAGTACCCATGGATGTATGCCATCCTGTCCAGGTGATTTACTACTCTTTAATTTGTCAATTTGGGTCAGTACATTTTCCAGGTTCACCGAGATTTCTTTCACTTCCTCTGCATCATCACCCTTGAAAACCCATTTCTGGTACAGGCAGATCTCTTACATTTTCTTCAGTAAAAACAGAAGGAAAGAATTCATTCAGTTTCTCCGCTATGGTCTTGTCCTCCCTGAGCACCCCTTTTATTCCTTCATGATCTAATGTTCCTATGAATTCCCTCGCAGACTTTCTGCTTCTGATGTACCTGATAAAGTTGTTACTGTGAGTTTTAACCTCTGCGGCAAGTTTCTCTTCATATTCTCTTTTAGCCCTCTTTATTAATGCTTTGCATCTGACTTGCCAGTGCTTATGTTGCTTCTTATTTTCTTCATTTGGATCCTTTTTACTTTTTTTGAAGGACAATCTTTTGGCTGTAATAGCTTCTTATACTTCACCTTTTAACCATGCTGGCATTTTCTCTTCTTTCCACTACTACTGCAATCTGCTTCTTGCTGGCCTCCCACTTAGTCACCTCTCCCCTCTCCAGTCGGTTCAAAACTCTGCTGCCCGTCTCATCTTCCGCCAGGGTCACTTTACTCATACTACCCCTCTCCTCAAGACCCTTCACTGTCTCCCTATCCGTTTTCGCATCCTGTTCAAACTTCTACTAACCTATAAATGTATTCACTCTGCTGCTCCTCAGTATCTCTCCACACTCGTCCTTCCCTACACCCCTTCCCGTGCACTCCGCTCCATGGATAAATCCTTCTTATCTGTTCCCTTCTCCACTACTGCCAACTCCAGACTTCGCGCCTTCTGTCTCGCTGCACCCTACGCCTGGAATAAACTTCCTGAGCCCCTACGTCTTGCCCCATCCTTGGCCACCTTTAAATCTAGACTGAAAGCCCACCTCTTTAACATTGCTTTTGACTCGTAACCACTTGTAACCACTCGCCTCCACCTACCCTCCTCTCTTCCTTCCCGTTCACATTAATTGATTTGATTTGCTTACTTTATTTATTTTTTGTCTATTAGATTGTAAGCTCTTTGAGCAGGGACTGTCTTTCTTCTATGTTTGTGCAGCGCTGCGTATGCCTTGTAGCGTTATAAAAATGCTAAATAGTAGTAGTAGTAGTAGTTTCCAACTTTGCAAATATGTGAAATGCATCTGGAATGGGCTTCCAAGATGGTATTTTTGAATAACATACACGCCTGATTCAGTGTCCTAACCTTAGCAGCCGATTCTTTTAGTTTCTTTTTAACCATTTTCCTCATTTTGTTATAGTCGCCCTTGTGAAAATTAAATGCAGCTACAGTATATTTCCTTTGCGGGTTCATCTCAAATAGTAGCTCAGACTTGATCATATTATGATCACTGTTTCCCATGGGACCCAACATAGCCACCTCTCGCACTATGCCCTGCACTCCACCAAGGACCAGATCCAAAATGGCTCCCCCTCTCGTTGGTTCCTGGACCAGTTGCTCCAAGAAGCAGTCATTAATTACATCTAGAAATTTTATTTCCCTGGCACACCCTGATATAACATTTATCCAGTCAATATCGGGTAACTGAAATCATCCATTATTATAGCATTGCCCGGTTTGCCAGCTTTCTTCATCTGTTTATTTGTTCTGTCCCAGCGGACGGTAGTACAACCCTACTAGAGTATTCCTTCCCTTTACACATGGAATTTCTATCTATAATGATTCCAGGCTGCTGTTTCATGTGGAATGTTTATTTTATTTGACTCAATTCCCTCTAACATATAGTGCAACCTCAGCTCTAATTTGGTCCACTCTTATCATTGAGATACAATTTGTACCCTGTGAACACAGTGTCCCATTGATTGTCCTCTTTCCACCAAGTCTCTGAGATACCTATTATATCTACCTCATCATTTAGTGCTATATACTCTAACTCTCCCATCTTATTTTTTAGGCTTCTAGCATTTGTATACAGGCACTTCAAGTTGTGTTCTTTCCTTTGATCTACAAGCTGCGTAGAAGTTGAAGGGGATAGTGTGCATCCTTTACTCTGTTCTCCCATTAGACACTCCTGGCTTTCTTTCACCAATACTGAAACCTCTCTATTGGGATTCCTTAAATGTCTTGTTTCAATAGTATCCTTCAAGGACACTCCACACCAAACCATGCGCTCCTGGGCGATATTGGCTTCCCTCCCCCACCCCCATTCTAGTTTAAAAGCTGCTCTATCTCCTTTTTAAAAGTTAGCGCCAGCAGTCTGGTTCCATGTCGGTTAAGTTGAAGCCCATTCTTTCAGAACACTCTCCCCCTTTCCCAGAATGTCACTCAGTTCCTAACAAATCTAAATCCCTCATCCTGCACCATCATCTCAACCACGCATTTAGACTTCAGAGCTCTGCCTGTCTTTTGGGTCCTGCGCGTGGAATGGGGAGCATCTCTAAAAATGCTACCCAAAAAAGTTTTCCTCTCTACATTGTGAGATTAGCATAGGATTCCAATGTGACATTGACATTTGAGTAATGTTTACGTAGAAGTTGCTGAGAAGATATTATTGAGTTTATCATTTCTATAGCAGTACTAGACATACGCAGCACAAAACACGTATGAGACAGTCCCTTCTCTACCACTACTATTCTACTACTACTTATCATTTCTATAGCACTACTCTACTACTACTAGTCATCATTTCTATAGCGCTACTACTCTACTACTGCTACTACAAGTTATCATTTCCATAGCACTAATAGATTTTCGCAGCACTAAATACTAAACACATGTGAGGCAATCCCTTCTCTACCACTACTATTCAACTACTACTTATCATTTCTGTAGTGCTACTACTCTACTTCTACTACTAGTCATCATTTCTATAGTGCTACTAGATGTACGCAGCACTAAATACTAAACACGTACGAGACAGTCCCTTCTCTACCACTACTATTCTACTACTACTTATCATTTCTATAGCACTACTACTCTACTACTACTAGTCATCATTTCTATAGTGCTACTACTCTACTACTGCTACTACAAGTTATCATTTCCATAGCACTAATAGATTTACGCAGCACTAAATACTAAACACATGTGAGGCAATCCCTTCTCTACCACTACTATTCAACTACTACTTATCATTTCTGTAGTGCTACTACTCTACTTCTACTACTAGTCATCATTTCTATAGTGCTACTAGATGTACGCAGCACTAAATACTAAACACGTACGAGACAGTCCCTTCTCTACCACTACTATTCTACTACTACTTATCATTTCTATAGCGCTACTACTCTACTACTACTAGTCATCATTTCTATAGTGCTACTAGATATGCGCAGCACTAAATAATAAACACATACGAGACAGTCCCTTCTCTACCACTACTATTCTACTACTACTTATCATTTCTATAGCGCTACTACTCTACTACAAGTTATCATTTCCATAGCACTAATAGATGTATGCAGCACTAAATACTAAACACATGTGAGGCAATCCCTTCTCTACCACTACTATTCAACTACTACTTGTCATTTCTGTAGCGCTACTACTCTACTCTACTACTACTAGTAATACAACTTATCATTTCTATAGCACTACTAGATGTATGCAACACTGTACATTAAACATGTATGAGATAGTCCCTGCTCTACCTCTACTAATTTACTACTACTCTTACTGCTTTTATCATTTCTATAGCACTACTAGACGTACGTAGCACTGTACACTGAACACATATGAGACAGTCCCTCTCTACAACTACTACTCTATTACTACTACTACATATCATTTTACCCTATAGTGCTACTAGATATATGCAGCACTGTACACAAAATCTATAAGAACCAATCCCTGCTTGACACAGCTAACAATCTATTCTAGACAGATAAACAGGACAAAGAAGGGATTAGGGAGTTATTTATTGTGGGAGTGAGGCAGTTGATGCAGCTGCACAAGACACACTGAAGGGGTCCTTCCCTGCTGTGTTCAAACGTTGCCCTTACTGTTCCCACCACACCCATCCCATCCATCCTAGCCCTTCCACACCCCTTCCCCACTTTAGCCTCCACAAACATCTGAGTTACTGACTGTCATTTTCCATGGGGTAGATATACAGCAGACTTTACCTGGGTAGGAGTGGCTCCACCCCAGAAAACTATCACTCAACCATGGATTTTTAGCAGCTTTACATTAATGTTTATGCAGTCTCTTGCTATGTGGCCTTTCATAAGTGAAACAAACAAAGCAATTTACAGTAATTCCACTGAAAATTACCACTTGCCGCCCTAGTGCAATCTGGATAATGCCTGGGCAGTCCAGATGTGAAGTTAAGGAAGAGTCAGGAGTTACCTGATTAGCATAATGACTGTAGTTATCTTGGAACCAGTCTGAATATCCCCAGTACCTAGAGAAAAGTCAGCAGCTGTTTGTATCCAGATATCCAGGCATTAAAAAACACTGACTGCCATGGGCTGAATATCAGGGAGGTATGTTTCTCTGTTTGTTTCTCTGTTTCTATAATAACCATTTTCCATGTATAAAATATACTTTCCATGCAAAAAAATGCTTTATAACATTTTCTGCTAAAAGTCTCTGTCATAGCCTTCCTTTCTTTCTTTTCTTCTAGGGTTTACATATTCAGATTCTCAAGTCTCAGCTCTTATGATTAATGATACAAATAACACACCAGTTTGTCTGGACTACCTATAAACTATCTCTAACCTTTTTGAGATACAGCCTCCAGAACAGAACACAATACTCAAGGTGACACTTCCAAGAGGGAGATCCCTTCCATTTCTTGATCATTATTCCTCTCTCCATATATCCCAGTATCCCTCTGACTCCAGCTGCTGCCTTGTCATATTGTTTTGCTACCTTGAGGTCTTTAGACAGTATAAATAAGATATCTTTCTCTTGGTCATTGCACAACAGGTGCTCTTCCCCCACTGTAATATTCCTTTGGATTCCTGCACCCCACACACTAAATGCAGGACTCTGCTTTTCCTTTTTCTTTTTTTGCATTGAGTTTTAGTTGCCAACTATTGACCACTCCTCAAATTTTCTTGCATCACTTCTCATTCTGTTTACTTCCTCTTGCAGACCTTAGTATAAGCAGCACATTTTTCATCTCATTTCTCTGCAATGTCACTCACAATGATATTGAACACAACCATTCCCATGACTGATCACTGAGCAACTCCAGCAATCACTGCTCTTTCCCCAGAGTGAATTCTGTTTTCTATCTCCCTCTTATCTGTCAACACTATGATGAAAATCAAATTTTATAAAGCTATTGTCCTGCCAACTATGATTTCTGCCTGTGAAACATGGAAAATTACCACAGAGACAGCACAAAACCTGAATCTGAGAAGAAAGCACTCATGGAGGCTGGGCAAAGGATCCTGCTGGCTGAGGTTATTCTATGACCTGCGTAATTATCAACATCTCAAAACAGCAATACGGTGGACACCAACAGGTGGTAAGAGGAAGAGAGGGAGACCAAAAAAGATGTGGTGTGCGCCTTAGTACCAACTGGGAAGTGGTGGAGACTACTGGGCCCAGCTCAAAACTGTGGAAAGATTTTGCCGCCCAATGTGCCCAGGTTCATAGGTAGAACAACGTCTAAGTCTATCACTCACCCAGTCCTTCACTTTGGGATCCACTTTCATGTTGCTCATGAGCCTACTGCCCTTAGGTATAGCTAATATGAATGGATTCAGTTCATCTTTTTTTTTTAAGAGTCTTTTGTGTATTTCACCGTTACATGATTTTAGAAGTTAGGATTACTCAGATGGTTGTGTTTTGGAGTATATATCACCTGTTTTATGCATAAATGCATTAATTTTTAAGGGACAATTTTTAAACAGCTGGTGTAACAATTATTAACATGTGTTCTTCACACAAATTTTCAAAGAGAAACTGGGTTAACCACAACTGGGTTAATATGTAAAACTATTTTTCCAGATTTATCTGGATAAATAACTTATCTGATGCTGCCATGCATATTTAGTGGCACTATCTAGACTGTGCTTCTGAACATTATTCGGAAGAGTGGTGATATTCATACCACTATCTGGATAACTACTTGGATAAAGTAAAGACAGAAAAAGTATCCAGTTAGACATCCAAACAGAAGTTTGAATATTACTGCCATCCGGATGCACTGGCACTCAATGAGAGTTACTTGGATATTCACATACCCCTTGCAATCCAGACAATGGTGCTGAATATCTGTGAATAATTCGTTTGGCAGGATTTTCCTTTGGTAAAGCCATGTTGCCTCAGGTCCTGTAACCTGTCAGCTTCTAGAAAGTTAACTATCTTTTCTTTCAGCAGCGACTCCATTATTTTTCCTACCACCGACATGAGACTTACCGATCTGTAGTTTCCCACTTCTTCCCTGTCTCCACTTTTGAGAAGAGGAACCACATCCACTCATCTCCAATCTCGCAGAACCTCTCCTGTCTCCTTCAGTATCCTGGGATGTATCCCATCCGGCCCCATAGCTTTGTCCACCTTCAGATTCTCCAGCTGTTTATAAACTCTTTCTTCTGTAAACAACGCAGTATCCACTCCATTCCAAGATGTTCCCTCGGCAGCCAACCCCAGTCCTTCTCCAGGATTTTCCTCCGTGAACACCGAAGAGAAATAATTGTTTAGCACATTCGTTTTATCTTCATCACTCTCCACATAGCCATTCTCATTATCTTTCAGTCTCGCAATTCCATTCCCATCTCTTCTCCTTATTCCAATATATTTGAAAAAATTCTTGTCACCTCTCTTTACATCTTTAGCCATTTTTTCTTCTGCTCATGCTTTCGCGAGCCGTATTTCCCTCTTCGCTTCTTTGAGTTTAATCGGATAATATTTTCCGTGATCCTCTGGTTGCGTTCTTTTGTATTTCTTGAACAAAGCCTCTTTTGCTCTTATTTTTTCAGCTACTTGTTTGGAGAACCATATAGGCTTCCTGCTTCTCTTGTTTTTGTTTACTTTCCTCACAAAAAGATCAGTCACCATCTTTATAGCAGCCTTTAGCTTGGACCACTGTTTTTCTACTTCTCCTACACCTTCCCATGCCAACAGCTCCTTCTTCAGGTATTCTCCCATTTTATCAAAATCAGTACATCTGAAATCCAGTACTTTGAGTTTTGTGTGTCCGCACTCCACCTTCGCCCTTACATCAAACCATACAGTATGATGGTCTACCCTTTAGCGGACTCATCATCATGGGTTTCTTGTCAACCACAGTGTAAAAAACTCCAAAAGGGAGAAAAGACATTGTGGCAACGGAGGACACTATTCAATGCCATATTTTGTATTGTTATTTGAATATTTTTACTGCTGTAATTGCCTATTGCTCATGTTTGATCTATTCTTATTGTACACTGCCTTGAGTGAATTCCTTCAAAAAGGCGGTAAATAAATCCTAATAAATAAATATTGCCTGGGACCCACATAAAGGATTCAGATGCCCTCACCACATGATCCTGATCACCCCTCCCTCCCATCCACAACATCATGAAGGCCCTGGTGGTCTAGGGGACCTTTTACAAAGGTGTGTAAGGGCCTATGTGCATCCAGCGTGCACCAAATCAGCATTACCACCTACCGCATGCCCCGGGTGGTAATTCTGAATTTTGCAAACATCGAAAACACATGGTAGAAAATATTTTCTATTTTCTACCACATTGTGCTTACCTGGCAGTAAATGGCAGTGGGTGCGTGCTGCATGCCTACCACCCAGGTAGCATGTGAGACCTTGCTGCTAAGTCAATGGAAGGCAGTAAGATCTCAGGCCGAAAATGGAAACGCACTGGTTTTTATTTTTGCTGCACAACCATTTTCAGGCCCCTTAAGAAAAGGCCCTTTTTCCAGGATGCATTAAAAACTGGCCCGCCATGCATCCAAAGATGCGCTCACACTGCCGCAGGCCACCTTTTGCCACAGCTTAGTAAAAGGGCCCCCTAATGAAATCCTACAGGCATGAGCAATGCCCATTCACACCTTTTACAAAATGGCCACTGAGACCCCTAGTGGCAGCCTTGCAGTAGTAGCAGGGGGGAGGGGGCTCACTCAGGCCCTCATGGTGGGAGGGAGGGAGATCAGGATTACAGGAGAGGGGGGCACAAGTAAGCTTGAGGCTGCAACCAAGAAGTTACCTAGGGCAGTGACTAATATTCAGACCAGTTTCCAGTTAGCTCAGCAGCTATAGTTTGGATAAGAAGCATAAAATGTACTATTTTGGGATTTTGCCAGGTTCTTGTAACCTGGATTGGCTACTGTGGAAACAAGATGCTGGACTTGAAGAATCTTCAGTCTGTCCCAGTATGGCTAATGTTCTTATGCTCTTAGGACAGCTTTTTTTCTGTCCTAACTTTAGCTGCTACTTAACATGTTAGCAGCGATATTCTGTCCGCTAACTGGTTAAGTAGTAGCTCCACCCATGCTGTACCCAAGTACCAGCCCCAAACCACCCCAGCACTATCCAGACAGTGCGGGGCGGTTATCCGGTTTAGGTAGAAACAAATGATATAACCAGGCATGAGGCTCTCCTGCCAAGTTAAATAGCTTTGAAAATTGACTGGACTGTGTTAAGTAGCCATGACCTGGGGGTAAGCATGTTTGGGGGCAGTAGTTTGGTACAGTACAGCTGAAGTCAGGAAGTACATATGTAGTTTATAAAATATACTTTAAACCAAAAGATGTGGAATTTTATTTAACCTATAAACAATTTTTTTAACTGCACCATTCGAATCTTTTCTCTACTATACTGCAGAGCACAATTTTTTTATTTCATCTCTATTATTTAAAATTGTTCAAAAGGGAGGAAAAAAAGCCGTGAAAATTAGGCATTATCCATTCTACTCCGTTGTTCTGACATGAGTACCACAGTACCCTACTAACTCAGACCAATCATCAACAAAAACCTTCCAAAAAAGCTTTTTAAACTTTATTTCATTATCATTTTTAATTGTCACTATGCTCACAGTGCTTGCAACAAACATATAAATTTATGTGCTTGATAACCAATATCTGATAGCACATAAAAAATATGGCACTTAGCCTTCGACGTGCTCTTTCTCTGACCTGATCTGACCATTTATACGTGTACTTCAACTGTATACATTTACACCTGCTCCCAAGCCAGTATAAATGTAAACAGGTAAGCTTATAACAGGTGATTACCTGGCCTTAAATCATAAAATTACCTAAGAGGGGAAGTTATCAACATGGGCTACTGTTATGATGGGTGATTTTACCAAAACTCGTGATATTTTAAGCACAGGTCCCATTTTATGCAACAAGACCTATTTTCTAATAACCTGGGTTAACAGTGAAATAACCTCTCTTAACAGTTGCTCACATTGATAAATTCCTCCTAAATGTTAATCATACTACTACTACTATTTAGCATTTCTATAGCGCTACAAGGCGTACGCAGCGCTGCACAAACATGGAAGAAAGACAGTCCCTGCTCAAAAGAGCTTACAATCTAATAGACAAAAAAAAAAAAAAGTAAGCAAATCAAATCAATTAATGTGTACAGGAAGGGGGAGAGGAGGGTAGGTGGAGGCGAGTGGTTACAAGTGGTTACGAGTCAAAAGCAATGTTAAAGAGGTGGGCTTTCAGTCTAGATTTAAAGGTGGCCAAGGATGGGGCAAGACGTAGGGGCTCAGGAAGTTTATTCCAGACGTAGGGTGCAGCGAGACAGAAGGCGCAAAGTCTGGAGTTGGCATCTCCACATAAGAACTGCCCAGTGGACCCTAACTTTCCAGTGGTGTCAAGTCTCCAGGAACCTAGTGGATATCATCAGTCTGACACCAGACTAATCATAACAGTGAAGCAATAAATTTCAACATCATTAAATATATATCCAAGTCAACATGAATATAGAAATATATACAATAAAAATAATTATTAGTGCACTGTTGCTTACATAATTTTATTATGAACAAATTTATTTCTACATACTACACAAATAAATCACAATACAATTTAATTGTGCAAATAATAAGAATGCTATATAGTTTTAACATAACTTTTTGTACATACTTCAAATTAATAGATGATTAATAAGTCAAAATAAATGTATTTTATAAAATTAAGAAACAATAATTCTCTTTTATATTCCTAATCATAAATTCAAATAAATAATACATTAGCTATAATAAAAGGGATGGGTCTTTCAAAGAGGCCACTTTATCAACATGGACTACTGTTCAGAAGTGTTATTTTACTGTTAACCCAGTAATTAGGTCTCATTGCATAAAATGGGTCCTGTGCTAAAATAGCCCAGTTAGTGGTAAAATAACCCATCTTAACAGTAGCCCATGTTGATAACTACCCCCCCCCCCCCCCCTTAGTGTGAAGAGTTTCAGTCTCTGGTAACCAAAGCTGATATTGTCATGTCACAATGGCTTGATTGTCCTATACTTGGCTCATTTTTTTAATAGACAGTAGTAATTTTGATTTCTAGAGGCATTTCTTTTTTCTTAAATTAAGGGGGGAAGTTATCAACGAGAAGATGTGTTATTTTACTGTTAACTCCAGTTATTTGTAACTAGGTTTCATTGTATAAAGTGGGACCTGTGCTAAAACAGCATGAGTTAGTAGTAAAATGATACGTCTAAACAGTAGCCCACGTTGATAACTCCCCCCCCCCCCTCAGTATGAAGAATTTCAGTCTCTGATAATCAGAGCTGATATTATGATGTCATAATGCATCATTCCACCAATGCCTAAGAGCCAACCTCATCAGTGATGTCACAATGTCTTGACTATCCTATATTAGACTCACTTTTATTACATACAGCAGTGATTTCAATTTCTAGAGACATTTCTTTTCTCTGTAATTTAGGGAAGAAATTATTAATGTAGGCTACTGTTAAGAAGGGTTATTTTACTGTTAATCCCTGAAAGAAAAGTTCATAAACCATTATTAAGATGGACTTGGGGAAAATCTACTGCTTATTTCTAGGATAACAGCATAAAATCTGTTTTACTGTTCTGGGATCTTGCCAGGTATTTGTGACCTGGATTGGCCACTATTGGAAACAGGATACTGGACTTGATGGACCTTCAGTCTGTCTCAGTATGGCAATGCTTATGTTCTTAGTAATTAGGTCTCACTGGATAAAATGAGATCTATGCTAAAATAGCACAAGTTAGTGGAAAATAACACATTTTAATGGTAGCCCACATTGATAACTATGCCCTATAAATGACATTTCTTCATATACATCTATTTTTACTCTCCAGTCATAAAATTGAGAAGGCAATTTGGAAAAGGACTAGGTGAGTAAGGAGTTACCCACCAAGATCCCGCTGGGTGAAAATCATTCTTCACTGAGCACAAAGAAAAGAGGCCATTCTGCTGGTGGGATGGGCTGGGAGGGAGAGGGGAAGAAGAAATAAATATATACATATGTAATACTAAAATATATCAATGTTTTTATCTGTGTTGGTCAACTTCCAGATAAACCAGGTGCAAGTCTGCTGCCCTTTTGGAACTGCAAACCTTGCAGCATTCTGCAGGGATAAAGTGCCCAAAGACCTTCTACCTGCAAGGGTCCAGTCCGTATAACAGATATTAAGATTTACTTATTAAATAGTGTGATGCAGTTCAGCTAATTTTGTCAAAACAATACAGGACCTAATAATAAAATGATTTATGCTTTTGGCATTGATGCTAACCATATAAGCCCCTTTTTTAAATAAGTGGCCTGATGTGCATGTAAATATTATGCGTTAATCAGGAGATGGGGTTAAGAGCAGGCTGAGGCTGGCAGAAAAGTTATTTGGAGAGTAGTGAAATTAAGCCACTTTCTGCATAACTTCAACGCACAATTTGGGGTAGTAAAATCACAGGACTTACTTATGCATAGAAATAGTCTTGCATTGACCACTGACATGTATATGCAATGGTGCCATTTAAGTGGCTGCTAAATATATAGACAAAGTAAAATACCATGGCAAGCACGTTGCTTTATCCAGAGGCTGCGGCTGCTGAAAATCAGCCCACATATCTTTTCCATAGATTTATCCAGACTAGATAATAATAATAGCAGTAGTTAACCAACATGTAAGCAAATGCAAGTTTTCCAGGTTTAGTGATTAGGTTTTCTAAAACAAACCTCCCATACCTGTAAAACACACAAAAATCAATATATAAATTCTGAATAAAGAACATTAAAGAAAACACATTCCACACCCATAAAACAAACACAAAACAATATATAAAGTCTTAATAAAGACCCAAAGGGGAAAAACACATAAAAACTGGTATTCGGACCAAAAGATGAACTTAATCTGTATATTCAGCAGCACTTTGGTAACGCTCAGGGCCATAACAAGAAGGACAACAACCCTGCTACAGAGCTCCTTAGGAAGTGAAAAAGAACTGAAATGAAAACACATGTCAGCGGTAGATGAAAACACCAGAACAGGGTAGCTCTCCATCTAAGAGTGAGGATGAGAGGAGGAGAGTATGGATTGGGGGAAGATATACACAGAAATCATGTACTAGGAGTGGGGCAGAGGTAGAGAGAGTAAGGATAAGGCTTGGGGCAGAGGGCTCAGATAC
Organism: Microcaecilia unicolor; assembly: GCF_901765095.1. Classification (NCBI taxonomy): domain Eukaryota; kingdom Metazoa; phylum Chordata; class Amphibia; order Gymnophiona; family Siphonopidae; genus Microcaecilia; species Microcaecilia unicolor. The sequence continues at coordinate 138,351,499 of NC_044034.1, read as the reverse complement.
ACTAGTTATGGCTCTGGTGCCACTGAATATCACTGAATAAAGATGTCTGATTATCTTTAGAACAGCACACCAGCATTACCAGACTTCTTGAACCAGGCCTCTGAAATGTCTGTAGATTCGTCTTTTTGATAGTGGATAAACTTTCTCTGGTCAAAAAGAGTTGGCCAAACAAAATTTAAACAGTGTGAGTGGGGGGTGGGGATTCTTTGAAAAGCTAAGATATGTCTGGTTAACTCTCAAAGTTACCAAGAAAAATCTTTTGAATATCAATCTCATAGTTCTCAGAATAATTAGCCACTGACCGGAAAGACCAATTAAGAAAGATATGCGCTGCTTTTCTGCACTTCACAATGTAGATTCTTCCAGCTGATGCATCTTCAGGGGGATGGAGGTCCTTTAATGGAATTATATGACCCATGACCTCCAACTGTAGACTGTCCAACCCACTGTATTGGAATGGAAATAATTGTAATTTTTTTTTAGAGATGACATTTAAGACATAATGGATAATTACATACTATCCCCCAGATTCTAAAAATGGTGCCCAAATTTTGACACCCAAAACTGAGCGTGATCCTGAGATCCACGTGCAAACACATTAGTTAACAAGCTGGTAACAATCAGTTATTGACTTTAATTGGCTCTCATTTGGTTTTGCATGAGGATCTGGCTGCACGTCCAAATTCTCTTGTGTGAAAACCCAAAAGGGGGTGTGGCCATGGGAGGGGCATGACCAGGTCAGGACCGTTCCTAAGACTTACATGCAGTGTTATAGAATTTGGGGGCTTTGCATGCCAGGATTTACACCAGGTTTCACTTGCTTTAAGTCCTCACACCCAAAGTTGAGCACAAGAATACACGGTAAGTGCTATTTTATAAAAAGCGCTCTTTATAGAATACATTAAGCACACGCTTTTCCCGGAGCCTATTTTTTAGTTCTATTTACTGAATCCAGCTCTTTTAGAAAAATGTCTCTTTGGTTTCATGTATTTATATATATACATCAGTGCCAAAATTGATCTAGCAATGAAAAGTAGCACTATTTTAATGGTGTAAAACAGGGGCTCAAGAAATCTTTGATAACTCCACATAATTTGAGTTCTTTTTCTGGATTTTGACATTCAAAATGATTTATCTGGCTAACTTTAAGAGTTAACCAGATAAATCAGCACTGTTGAATTTCCAGTGTCAGCAGCAATGCTGACCACATAAGTATTTTCTAAAATTTCTTCTGCACTTAAATGGATAAATTTAGACATGTGGAGAATAATTTTATAAGGAGGCACTAGTTTAAGGTTGAAATGAGATTCCTACTTAAAAACAGTTTTATAAAGTGTGTCTACTACGCTTCATAAAATATGAGCACATGTAGCTGGTACAGAGTGGTATAAATGCACCGAGACTTCTAAAGAAGACATGTAAATTATAAGATTTTATAATCTATGTATACAAATGTGTGCTCTGCCCTAGTACACACCTACCAGCAAAGTACACACTGCCACTATGCATATGCACACATCACGTCCAGTAGAAAAAAGCCCACTTACATGCGTGTGTGACTACATATGCACTTAGGGGTCCTTTTACAAAGGCGTGCTGAAAAATGGCTTATGGTAGTATAGGCGCAGGTTTTGGGTGCGTGCCGATCCATTTTTCAGCGCACCTGTAAAAAAGGCCTTTTTTATTTTTGCCAAAAATGGGCATGCAGCAAAATGAAAATTGCCACGCGCCCATTTTGGGTCTGAGACCTTACCGCCAGCCACTGACCTAACTTTAAAGTCTCATGCAGTAACTGGGAAGTAGTGACTTACGCGCGTCAATGCCACTTGGCAAGCAGCCGATACGCGCGGCTGAAAATAAAACTTATTTTTCAGATGCACGCCAAAAATGAAATTACCGCAAGAGCCATGCAGTAGCCAGGCGGTAACTCCATTTTGGCGCACGTTGGGCATGTGTAGACGCTTACGTGGCTTAGTAAAAGGGCCCCTTAAATGGGTAAAATATCATCCGTTACCTGTATATTTCACACCTGAAACTAGGCACCTCCTTATACAATTATCCTCTTCGGGTATAATTTTATTACAGGGGGGACTAGAGTAATAGGACAGGAAGGTGTCTATTTTTAGCCTGTTTTAGCATGCAGAAATCATGCCTAGATTGAAGGCCAGACCTACTCAAGGGCAGATCTAAATTTACATATGTGCAGTGGCTCATCCTTCACATCAGTTACAGTGCATTTTGCTCTCACTGCCGTGCTTTTTTCTCTGCATTGCCGCCAGCACAACCACAGGTTTAAATGAGAGAACAGATTGCCACAGGTTTAAATGAGAGAACAGATACTTCCTGTTCTGGCATTTAAACCTACAGAACTGCCAGCCTCATACAGGGAGGAATAGTACAGCTGTGAGAGCAAAACAACATGCTTTCACTGCTGTTTAAAAGGCTGATGCAGATGGGCTGACTTGATCTCAGCTGGGCTTCCTTCAGTTGCTCTGGGATAGGGGGAAAAGAAGATGCAGTGGGTAGGCTATTGCTCCCACTGCTTTACATTTTTAAGTGATAGGGAAACCATGAGAGCTATTGGAACCCCCCCCCCCCCCCCCCACCACCACCACCAATTTTACATTTTAACGCAGTCGTAGGGAAGGAAGTCATCTCCACTGGCTAAAGAGGATGGTTAAGTTACACAGCCATTTTCAGCAAAGGGTAAATTTGGATGCCTAGATTTAGGAACATTTTTAGGTGACCATCTAGAAGTGCAACCTTAGCTGAAAATTGGTCTATAAGTTCCTGATGTACTATTTCTTAGCAAGTAAATGAATGGCAAAGGTATTCAAATAAAGCTATCTCTATAAGTTTATATGTATTCTGCAGAACTTATCTGAATAACTTTTACATTGAATATACATACATAGAGTTATCGCTATAATTTATACATATTCTGCAGAAATCTGGATAAATCTTACACTGAATGCACATAGATAACATTCTATTAATAGCTTTATACATATGAGCCTAGATTCTATATATGACGCCTGAGAATTCTGCACGGAAAACAAATACACCTAGGTGCATTCTATAAAGTGCGCCTAAATGTTATAGAATAGACTTAAATTTCCACATGATATATAGAATAATTCCGAGTGCCTCTCCACGCAACCAAATGTAGTTGCAGCCATTTACGCCATGTTTTACTTGATGTAAATCCCGATGCCTAAATGAGGTGTAAAGCAGGTGTATTCTGTAACAATGCACATAGATTTTAGAAACGCTCATGCCCCTCCCATGGCCATGCCCCGACTTAGAATTTAGGCACCCCACATTTAACAATGAATGCCAATTAGTGCTGATAATTGCTTGTTAACATCCAATTAACAGCACTGATTAGCTAGTTAACCAATTAAGTTAGGCAGATTGTTATAGAATATATTTTGATTTCTGTGCAGAAATTAAGGCGCCATTTATAGAATCCTGGGGATTCTGCAGAACTTATCTGGATAAATTTTCCACTGAATAAACCTAAATGGTCACTGCATCTCAAAAAAGATATAGCAGAATTAGAAAAGGTACCGAGAAATGTGACAAAAATGATAAAGGGGATGGGACGACTTCCCTATGAGGAAAGACTAAAGCAACTAGAGCTCTTCAGCTTGGAGAAAAGACGGCTGAGGGGAGATATAAAATAATGAATGGATTGAAACAGGTAGACGTGCATTTCTTGTTTACTCTTTCAAAAAATACTAGGGGGCATGCAATGAAGCTACAAAGTAGTAAATTTAAAATGAATCAGAGAAAATATTTTCTTGCTTAACATGTAATTAAACTCTGGAATTCATTGCCAGAAAATGTAGTAAAAGCAGTTAGCTTAGTGGAGTTTAAAAAAGGTTTGGATAGCTTCCTAAAAGAAAAGTCCATAAGCCATTATTAAAATGGACTTGGGGAAAATCCACTACTTATTTCTAGGATAGGCAGCATAAAATGTATTGTATTGTTTTAAGATCTGATTGGCCACTGTTGGAAACATGATGCTGGGCTTGATAGACCTTCAGTCTGTCCCAGAATGAGAATGCTAATACACAATGCTTGGTAAAAGTAAACAATGCTTTGGGATGCCCAGAGTTCTATCTCTTTTAATACAGCTACATTTTATGCCAGCAGGGAAAATATCTGACCCTTAGGTTTTATCCCGCTAGGACACAGTCTTGATTTATTTATTTGGATTTAGCTTGGGTCTTTGTATCAGTAGTTCAGGGAGAGTTACATTCAGGAACAGGAGGTATTTATTTATTTACTTAGATTTAATTCATGCTTTTTCATCAGTAGTTCAAGGTGAGTTACATTAAAGTACAGCGGTATTTATTTATTTGGATTTACAATAGGTCACATCTGTTCATCAGTAGCCCCAGGTAAGTTACATTCAGATTATTGGTACCCTTCCCCAGAGGGCTTAAAATCTAAGGGGTCCTTTTACTAAGCTGCAGTAAAAGGGTACCTGCACTGGGATCAGCACATGTTTTTGACGCGTGCTGAGGCCCCCTTTTACCGCAGCTGGTAAAAGGCTTTCTTTTTTTAAAGAAATGGCCGTGCAGCCATTTCAGGGGGGGGGGGGCACATACCGCCACCCATTGAGGTGGCGGTAATGGCTCCTGCACTAACCCGGCGGTAACCGGACAGTGATTACCGCCGGATAATCAGATACCGTCGGAAGTGGCGCGTGCTGGGGAGGGGAACTACTGCCAAGCTACTGTGGTAACCCGGCGGTAGTTCCGGATTTGTGAGCAGTAAGCCCATGTTGGGCTTACCGCTGCTTTGGAAAAGACCCCCTAAGCTTTTAGTTGAGGCAATGAAGGGTGAAGTGCGTTTCTAAAGGTCATAAGGATCATGAATGGGAGAAGTGTGATTTGATTCCTAGCTTTCCTGGTTCTCTACCACTCCTCTAATTACTAAGATACTCCTCTTCTTTGAATATTGACTCCTTATTTTATAGGCCCCTATAGCTCAAGAAACTGTAAATCTTACCTCTTTCAAAGGATGCCAATGAGCTATTGGTTTCCGAGGATATGTCAGCATTTCATTCCAGTGGTCCTGGCCCAGTCTTTCTGCATTGTTGCCTACTTGACACATACCAATGACCTCATTATGGCCTACCCTGTGAAAATGTTTAACAATATTTTTTTCTTAACACGTTTACATTCTGAAAACATATTCTAAAATGTTTACATGGTAAGGGGAAGACTCTAATATTACAGGAACTGGTAAGCTTAGGAACTGAAAGACTGATATTCAAAAGCACTTGTAGGTAGTTTTCTAATGAAGGCACTGGGAACACACTTGAGTGTGTGTGGACATTCTCTTCTTCAAAATGGCGCCTGAATGTGCTGGTGCATAACGTGAAGGCAGTGTAGACATGTGCAAAGTTTGGGTGGAATATTTGCAGGGGGCATATTTACACATGTAGATTTTACAATACACACGGTCTTCTGCAAGTTTTGACTGAGCTTTAATGCATATGACATAGATTCCTTCTAATGTAACGTTAATCTTTTTGTAATCCGTCTTGCAGCTTTGGTTGACTATTTGAGAGACTATTATTAAGAACAAAATTACAGAGCATATTCAAAAGCATGGATTAATGAGACAAACCAGCTTATAATCGAACGAGAAAAACGCCCAAGTTCCGACCTAAATCGGGAGATGGGCGTTTATCTCACAAAAACGATTAAAGCGGTATAATCGAAAGCCGATTTTGGACGTTTTCAACTGCACTCCGTCGCGGATGCGGACAAAGTTGATGGGGGCGTGTCAGAGGTGTGGCGAAGGCGGAACTGGGGCGTGGTTATCTGCCGAACAGAGATGGGTGCATTTCACAGATAATGGGACAAAAGTATGCGTTTTTAGCTAGAATTTAGGGCACTTTTCCTGGACCCTGTTTTTTCACGAATAAGGCCCCAAAAAGTGCCCTAAATGACCAGATGACCACTGGAGGGAATCGGGGATGACTTCCCCTGACTCCCCCAGTGGTCATAAACCCCCTCCCACCACAAAAAATGATGTTTCACAACTTTTTATTTTGACCCTCAAATGTCATACCCACCTCCCTGGCAGCAGTATGCAGGTCCCTGGAGCAGTTGTTAGGGGGTGCAGTGGACTTCAGGCAGGTGGACCCAGGCCCATCCCCCCCCTACCTGTTACAATTGTGCTGCTTAATGCTTAGTCGTCCAACCCCCCCCGAACCCACTGTACCCACATGTAGGTGCCCCCCTTCACTCCTTAGGGCTATAGTAATGGTGTAGACTTGTGGGCAGTGGGTTTTGAGGGGGATTTGGGGGGCTCTACACACAAGGGAAGGGTGCTATGCACCTGGGAGCTCTTTTACCTTTTGTTCTGTTTTTGTAAAAGTGCCCCCTAGGGTGCCTGGTTGGTGTCCTGGCATGTTAGGGGGACCAGTGCACTACGACTCCTGGCCCCTCCCACGAACAAATGCCTTGGATTTATTCGTTTTTGAGCTGGGCGATTTCATTGTCCATTATCGCTGAAAAGCAAAAACGCCCAGCTCACAACTTGGCGAATAAAACATGGACGTCTAATTGTTTCGAAAATACGCTTGGGTCCGCCCCTTCACGGACCCGTTCTCGGAGATAAAGGCCCATGGAGATAGGCGTTTCTGTTCGATTATGCCCCTCAAAGTCAACATGGATTTATTGAAGGGAAATGTTGCCTAACCAATCTACTACATTTCTTTGAAGGGGTGAACAAACATGTGGATAAAGGTGAGCCGGTTGATAGTGTGTATCTGAAAGACTCCAGAGGAAATTGGAGAGTCATGGGATAGGAGGTAGTGTTCTATTGTGGATTAAAAATTGGTTAAAAGATAGAAAACAGAGAGTAGGGTTAAATGGTCAGTATTCTCAATGGAGAAGGGTAGTTAGTGGGGTTCCCCAGGGGTCTGTGCTGGGACTGCTGCTTTTTAACATATTTATAAATGACCTAGAGATGGGAGTAATTAGTGAGGTAATAAAATTTGCTGATGACACAAAGTTATTCAAAGTTGTTAAATCGTGGGAGGATTGTGAAAAATTACAAGAGGACCTTACGAGACTGGGAGATTGGGTGTCTAAATGGCAGATGACGTTTAATGTGAGCAAGTGCAAAGTGATGCATGTGGAAAAGAGGAACCAGAATTATAGCTTCGTTCCACGTTAGGAGTTAGGTTCCACGTTAGGAGTCACAGACCAAGAAAGGGATCTAGGTGTCATCGTTGATGATACTTTGAAACCTTCTGCTCAGTGTGCTGCTGCAGCTAAGAAAGCAAATAGAATGTTAGGTATTATTAGGAAAGGAACGGAAAACAAAAATGAGGATGTTATAATGCCTTTGTATCACTCCATGGTGCAACTGCACCTTCAAAATTGTGTTCAATTCTGGTCGCCGCATCTAAAAAAAGATATAGTGGAATTAGAAAAGGTGCAGAGAAGGGCGACGAAAATGATAAAGGGGATGGGACGACTTCCCTATGAGGAAAGGCTAAAGCGGCTAGGGCTCTTCAGCTTGGAGAAAAGGCGGCTGAGGGGAAATATGATAGAGGTCTATAAAATAATGAGTGGAGTTGAACGGGTAGATGTGAAGCGTCTGTTTACGCTTTCCAAAAATACTAGGACTAGGGGCCATGCGATGAAACTACAATGTAGTAAATTTAAAACGAATCGGAGAAAGTTTTTCTTCACTCAATGTGTAATTAAACTCTGGAATTCAATTCCAGAGAATGTGGTAAAGGCGGTTAGCTTAGCGAAGTTTAAAAAAGGTTTGGATGGCTTCCTAAAGGAAAAGTCCATAGACCATTATTAAATGGACTTGGGGAAAATCCACTATTTCTGGGATAAGCAGTATAGAATGTTTTGCACATTTTTTTGATCTTGCCAGGTATTTGTGACCTAGATTGGCCAATGTTGGAAACAGGATGCTGGGCTTGATGGACCTTTGGTCTTTCCCAGTATGGCAATAACTTATGTACTTATGGTTAAAGGTGGGATATAAATGCTGTAATACAATTCAATACAATTTAGGTCAGACCATTTACACTAATTCTATGGCTGGTGTAAATTGGTTGCAGCAAGATATATGCACGTGTTTAGGACATTGGCAATGCAAACTGCAAAAATACTTTTCTTTTAAATCAGGGTCACTTCTACTTATAACTTTCATTATTTTAGATGGAAAACAGCCAGATTTAGGATGGTGTAAATTCATGCCAAAAATATGCGTCTATCAGCAAAATTCAGGCATGAAAGACATAAATTAAGGGGGTATTTTTATTAATGTTGTTTCTATGGGTAAACTCTGTTTTACATGCAGAAATGGGCTTTATAAAAGCTGAGCAACTGTACTGGAGGATAAAAGCACAAGTGGTGACAAAAAAGATGCATAGTTTTATGCTACACATATATAGAAATGTTTAGAAGCATAGGTTGGGCAGAGCATTGGCACAGTCATGAATTACATGTATAGTGTATAAAATATGAGCCTACCCATATACAATTACATCTGTTCCTGAGCATATGTAAATGTATGCAGGTATTTTTCAGCCACAGAACCTGCTATCTTAATGAGATTATTTTATAAAGACACGTGGAGCGTGTTCTGTCCCTCTTCCCTAACCCTTTTTGTTCAATGTATATAGTTTTATATATTATTTTTTACTAACCTTATTTTTGACACATTTTTATACTTTTATTTTTCTGGTTTTAATCATAATTTAATTTTTATTATGTTCTATTAAGTATTATAGATTTTACATTTTTATTCTCTATTATTACAATGTTATTCTATATATTTTATATGAAAGAGTTGTTTCTTAATATGAGTGTCCAATGTTCTCCTTTCAATACCCTCGGTTGCTTTAACTGATATCAAGGTTCTGAGGCTACTACACAGGTTTCCTGTCTACCATGAAGAGCAGGAGGGAGGGAGGGATAAGGAGTGCTGTTACAATGCCCTGTCTGATTCATGTGTCACCTTAAGGGTTTACAAGTATTCTCAAAGTAGCATCACATGCTGGATCCAGGCATGGTGTGAACCCCTATCGTGTCTCATCCTTACTTAGAGTGGAGGAGTGGCCTACTAGTTAGTGCAGTGGACTTGGAGCCTGAAGAACTAGGTTCAATTCCCACTTCAGCTAACCCTACATTGCATCAGGTACAAAAAAAGATTGTGAGCCCAGTAGGGACAGAGAAAGTATTTGCTTTGGTTGTACTATAGAAAGGTGGTATATCAAGTTCATGACTCTATTTGTCTTTTGCATTGAGTGCCACATGTATGATTATCTCCCAGATGGTGAGAGGTTATATGTGTGTGCTGGATGCAAAGAGCTCTTAGCTCTCAGAGAATGAGTCTATCCTTTTAAAGCTAGAGTAGCAAAATTTGAGGAGCTGAGAGAGACAGAGAGGTAAATAGAGGAGGCCTACAGGGATGTCGTAGAGAAGTTCCACTTCCAGTCTGGCAGCCCCTGTGCTGCCTTGGAGGGAGGTCTCCAAGAAGGAATGTGTCACCCTGGTGAAGTAGGAAGTAATCCTGTAGCCAGGACCTGCCCACCAGGGGATGCAATATCCTCTCACACTGAGCATGTGTCTCCTGGGGCTTCTGCCCAGGAGGGAAGGGTTAGGACAGCTGTTGTAGTTGGTGATTGGATCATAAGACATGTAGCTAGCTGGGTGGCTGGTGGGCATCAGGATCATCTGGACACTTGCCTACCTGGTGCAAAGGTAGTGAACCTCATGCATCACCTAGATAAGATTTTAGATAGTGCAGTATTTAACTTTCCTCTGCACCTTCCTCCAATACCCGACAGGGAAAGTTAAATACTGCACAGATCGTGGAAGAAAACCACGTTGATTCACCAGCCAAGATAAGTACTGGACGTTATATTACATTACATTGCATAGCAGTGTTTTCCCCAGAAGTGTTTGAAAGGACAAGGACATATGATGAAAGTGATATAGGTGGAGTTTTTTTTCAAAGACTAATGATTAAAGAGGTCCCCTCTCTATTTAAAAGGTGTGTCCTTTACAAAGAGGAGTGATCGGTATTTACTGAGGTCTTTTTTTCTCCACAATCTTTCATCATAAGGAGTTCACCTTCACCCTTGAACACTTACGGTTGATTATTGTAGAATTGTTTTGAATATTCAGGAGATTATATTCTACATATTCCAAGTATATACAGTGATTTCAATTACCCCAATATTGACCAGATATATTCTATATCAGGGAGTGCTAGGGAGGTAAAATTCTTAGATGTAATAAATGACTGCTTCTTGGAGCAACTGGTCCAAGAATTGACAAGAGGGGAAGCTATTTTAGATCTAGTTCTTAGTGGAATGCAGGGCTTGGTACCAGAGGTAATGGTGTTGGATCCGCTGGGAAACAGTGATCATAACATGATCACATTTGAGATGATATCTGGAGTGAAGTCACTAAAGAAATCTACTGTAGCAGTGTTTAATTTCTGAAAGGGTGACTATGACAAAATGGGGAAAATGTTTAAAAAGAATCTAAAAGAGTCAGCTGCAAAGGTTAGTACTTTAAATCAGGCGTGGACATTGTTCTGTAGTTTCTGAGGCTGCTGTGCTAACCACGAGGCTACAGTAGCAGGCTGAACTCCTAGCTTTTCAGTGAAAGATCGCAAGGGCTCTACATAGTTATGTAGGATCCATCTCTGTGGAGCACCTGGAGCAGGATCTCTCTGTCTACCATGACAACACAGTCTCTAAGTCCTAAATGACATATGTAAGAAAACCTCAGCACTGTTTATAGCGGCTGTAAAATTGGCGGCAAAAGCTTCTCTGTAAATGGTGCTCTGAGTTCAGTGCCATTTACAGGTAGCGCATAAATCCAGAATCCACACTGAACTTTTAGGAGCGAGGATTTACACCAGCTCAAATGTGGTGCAAATCTTCACACCTAACTTAGGCGCAGATCCCCCCCCCCCCCCCTGAATTCTATAATACTGCATGTATCTTTTGTGAATGCCCCTGATCTACCCATATGTCTGATTAGCTAGAGCATCAATGTTTTCATTTATACATTTCTATTTTTAGTTTATGTTTATTTAGGTGAGGGTCTGTCTGTGTTCTGTGTGTGTGAGATAGATTCTGTTGGCATTAACCTCTTCATTCTATAACAGGTAGGTTGTGCACATAGGTTATAGAATATTCTAGCACTTACACGGTGATAGGTACATTAGTGCTACTTGTGCACTCAGCAGTATTCTATAACATAGGTGTGCAACGTGCTTAGTGTGTAAATGCATGGGGCACACACATGGGCAGGGCCTGGGCAGGTATGGACAGGTCCCACATTTCCAGACATAAGGGAGTTTATGGCTCTTACTAGAAACCTACCCTTGTGCTATAAATCATTGTCTTCTGTCATCTGTTCTTTGATCTTAAAATTTCTTTCACTAAACCTTTTTTGTGCCTTATGGCATCTGAGATTGTTTTCTCTCTTGGTGTGGTTTTAGCTGTCTCCCAGAACATAATTTGGGGATTGTTGCTTTTCTTTATTGCGTTCTTTATGAACTAATGAAAATAAGCTTGCTGGGAATTTCCATTATTCTTTCTTCATTTGTCATGTCTCTCTAGGTCAACCCAAAGTGGAGTGTGGCCACAAAAATACTTCTAAATGCTCAGAGAGAGCATTTCAAGTTATGGGTTCAGAAACCTAGAGCTCGCTTGCATTCGATATCCATTTAGAGTGAGATTACTTGACCTTTAAAAAGAAATTGAAAACATATCTGTTTAGACATGCCTGTTGTAATAACTAATGTCTTGCTTATGGTTTGAATGTGTTGTTTTATTTATGCTATTTTATACTTTTGTTATGTTATATATTAGATATGTTATTATGAATGTATTTTTGTAATGTTATATATTAGATGTGTTATTATGAATGTATTTTGTAAGACTCTTAGAAATATTTGGATAGGTGGATTATAAATTCATAAAATAAAAATGAAAAGAAATGAAAATAAAAATGTAAACAGTAACGTCACATGGTATAATTTCGATTAATACAAAGCTTTTCTGGCATCCTTTATAATCTAACATTTCTAAACATATGCATAGACAATTACTGGGCTGTAAAATTTGTCCTTCATTATGACTGAATGGTCTTTAGGACAGCTTGCAAAGGGAAAACGATACTAGTTTTAAATAGATTTGCTAAGGAAGACAAAAATTAATGCTTTACATTATGTTAGTACATTTTTTCGTATTTATTTTTAAACTATTTGTGTTTTCTGATAACTACGTAAAGCTCACCGGTCATAATCCATAACAGCAATTGACAGGCTAATTTGGTCAATATTTTCTGGAGGAACATCAAACACTATGGCCTCATTGTAAACTGGATTTAGAGTGTTTCTCTTTGTAGAGGTTTTTCTTTTCTTCAGTCGCCTTCCTTCACACATTAGAGAAACCTTCACATAAGGATCTGTTTAAATCAGAATATAGTTGGATTAAGAAAACTATTAATTCAAATAGGAGACACATAAAATTATAGGGCATGATATTCAAAGGATTTAATCTCATCATTTTGAGAGGTGTGTTCTTAAGTTAGCCTCCTTGAAAATTTACTAAGGCTGACTGCATAAACCTTAACTCAGTTTCACTAAATTACTAAATTTAGGACTATAAGAAATGGGTGGCAAAAGGGCAAATTTAGGGTTGGGAAAAAGTTACAAGCTTAGCATTGATGTTCAGCACTAAGCTCATAGATTAGGCTCATAAATATTTAAAAGTATAACTGTTAAATGCCTAAATTAAGATGAATATCCAGTTTTACCTTTCAGGCCTCTACTACTATTTATACCCTCATCTCTGGTTCATTCTTGCTTTCCTTTTCCTGTCACTTTTGTAGCTCCATTTCCTTTCCATTATACAGTATTTAGTGTTTTTTTGGCATTGTGAACCAACTTGATGGAATATTCTTCTGGCAGTATATCAAGTATTAATAAACTTGGAACTTAAGTGTCGATATTCAAAGTGATTTAAAAGGCCAGGAGAAGCTCATGGCCATTGAAATTACATTTACAAAATATATCAGGAAGAACAAATACAACAAACCAAGTTAAACCATAAGTTCACTATAACAAACTTGGGCTCAAAACAATTTCTCTTTTTTTATTTTTGCAATTTCAAAGTGTTATAAAGTGTTTTAAATGTGTTCAGACCATACCCTTTACAACCATTATATCCCCAAGAGGAATATGTGGTGGTGTCACAGATGGAACCCTTATTGCACATTCGATGTTCCGCCTCCTAATTTAAATTATATGTCTGGGGCTAATTGTGGATATTCAGTGATACTTAGTGCCACTGAATATCTGCGGTTAGGGCCTAAGCCAAAACCAGTTAACTTGTGGGCGGTCAAGGGCAGATTCAGCATTTATGCAGGTACATGCCAATATTCAGCGCTTAACTATATAAGGTATGCACATAACTAGGGTCACATACTGTAAAAAACAGTCCTATTGTTATGCAGTTAAGCGCTGAATATTGCACTTAACCAAATAAGTGTTAGCCATCCACGTATATTCAATGCCAGTGTCCAGACATGCAAACAAACAAATAAAGCAAACACTGGGCCTTCAGGATTGAGAAAAATGTAGTCCTTTATTTATGATGAAGACCCGACACGGGCCGTGTTTCGGCATACAAACGCCTGCATCAGGGGTCAAAAGACTCCTACAGGTCAGCTTATGGACTAGTGAGCAAGGATGTGAAATAAACAATCACTTTTGGCGGTTTACGAGGCTGAAGGCGTTTTACAGACGAGTTGTCCAAACAGCGGGAAATATATCCTGATTGTTTATTTCACATCCTTGCTCACTAGTCCATAAGCTGACCTATCTTTTGGCCCCTGATGCAGGCCTTTGTACGCCGAAACACGGCCCGTGTCGGGTCTTCATCATAAAGGACTACATTTTTCTCAATCCTGAAGGCCCAGTGTTTGCTTTGTTTGTTTGTTTGGTTGGTTGGTTGGTTGCTTCTGTATGCTGTATTCCCTCTCTTTTTGTGGCTGTAAGTGTTCAGACATGGCCAGTGGCAGCCAAAAGAACACTGACCACCGTCGCTGAATATTTACCTTTCAGGATCCTAACTTTGGCTGAAAATATGCCCTAGAACATAAATATACCTCTTACTGGGAAAATAGAGCAAGTGGAACTGCTATATATCGCTACATAGAAACGACATGCTAACAGAACACCGCACTGAGATAACATAAGTAAAACATAGACGGACCTTCACCAAATACAGAACAAAGGACCAGAGATTCGAAATTGGGAACCTCAAGAAGACTCTGTAAATACTACAACACTGGAGAAATAAAACAGCAATGCATTTCTTCAGTGGCGATCCTAGCCGGCATGACACCCGGGGCGGATCGCCGATGCGCACCCCCCCCCCCGGGTGTAGCGCGGCCCCTCCCGGTGAAATGACACCCCCCCCAGGTGCACGCCGCTGGGGGGGTGGGGTGCTGCGGCGCGCGCCTGTCAGCTGAGTTCGCTGACTTCGCTAACTTCGCTGCAGCTCCCTCTGTCCCGGCCGGAACAGGAAGTAACCTGTTCCGGGGCAGAGAGGGAGCTGCAGCGAAGTTAGCGAAGTCAGCGAACTCAGCTGACAGGCGCACGCCGCGGCACCCCCCCCCAGCGGCATGCACCCAGGGCGGACCGCCCCCACCGCCCCCCCCTTGGTACGCCACTGCATTTCTTCTTGTACTGAACAAAATATGAAAACATCAGTGATGCACAATCCAAATAGGCAGTGAAAAAACAAAATCCAACAATAAAATATCTGCTAATAACTGCTAATCTCGTTAGAATATAAAGAATAAATACAATCACTTTATTCATTTAACAAGACCTCAGCTGTGTAACTCGATAGATCAAACTCATACCATCAAAAATTAAGTACCATCATCTTCACTGGTCTTTTTCAATGTCATTTTTTCATTGTTATACTGGCAGACCAGAGTTTTGGGCTTCCAGAAAAATACTTTTAAGACAGCTGAGCAGCCGAGCCCACTTTCAGAACACACATGCAAAAAAAAAATCTTTACTTGAAACTGAACTCCCTCCTATTTAGCTAGACTTATCTTCCAAACATATGCTACTTCGCCTTGACATATGTTACTCCATCTTGACACATGCCAGCAAGATGAGTTTGGCTAAATAGGACGGGGTTTATCTTTGATAAAGCACATTATGAAACATGATTCATGCCAGACAATTGACCCGTCAGCCAACAAAGAAAAGTGTTATATTTATATTATTCATAAATATTTAGACATTTTTGGGAGACCATTTAAACAATTAATGAATATATATCTATATCTATATATATAAAAAAATGACATTGAAAAAGGACAATGGTGCTTAATTCTTGAAAGTATAAGTTTGATCCATCAAACTGCACAGCTGAGGTCTTGTTATATGAATAAAGTGATTGTATTTATTTTTTTTAATTCCAATAAGATTAGCATTTCCTAACGCTTGCATATTCTAGTTAATATTTCAAATAAAATACTTTTTTTTCTACATTTGGGAATTTTATTTTTCCAATCATATTGGCCTCAGTCTTTCTCTTCTGCTTTCCTCTGTCTGTCTTCAAGTTCTTTTTCCAATGTCTGCTGTCCTCTTCCCAATGCTTCTTCCATCCCCCCCCCCCCCCCACCACATGTGTCTCTGACATATTGATATTTCCCTTTCTGCTGTTTTCTCCATGTTTTTCTCTTATGTGCCTCTCTATCCACTCAAATTTCACCCTCCTTTCTACCTTCCCATCCTCCACCTCCTTCTCTTTACTTTTCACCAAGCTGGGCTGGGTTCTCCACAAATCTGGCCAGGGCACCACCACATCCTTCAGAGAAAAAAGGAAGGAAGAAATAACCTAAGATCTGAATGTAAGAAGCAAAAGGGATCTGGAAGAAGTCATAAAGATCCAGAGATAAAGAAGTTTTCAGAGGAGTTCCTATCTGGAGAAAAATGTACCAGGACACTTTAACTAAAAACTTTTCTTAGGAGTCATCAGAAGGCTGAGAACCCTAAGAAGCTGATAAGAACTGTAAGTGTTAGAAACTATTTTTGCTTTGACTGTGTCTGTAAATAGTACTCCCTGTTACTTAATATTCAGCTGGCACTGTTCAGTGATTTTTAAAACTCTGTTGTCAGTTAAATTAGTCCTGGATATTCAATGGAAAGCCATTCCTCAGGGGTCAGTGCTGGGGCTGATTCTGTTTAATATATATGTGGGACATGGGCGTAGACTTGGGGGGCGAGGGGGGGCAATGCCCCCCCAAACGACGATGACGTGACAACTGGCGCTAGTAGTAAAAAAAAAAACAAGCAGGCACATGCTCGTCTCCGTCCACTTCGCTTCCCTGCCCTCTCTGTCTGTGTCCCGCCCGAAAGGAAATGACATCAGAGGAAGGCGGGACGCAGACAGAGAGGGCAGGGAAGCGAAGCGGACGGAGACGAGCGTGTCTGTCTACCCCCTCTCTTCCTCCCTCCCTCTGGCGCAGGCAGCAGTCTTCTTCAGCTTTTCTGTGTTCCTGGCAGCGGTAGCGACGTACACGCTGCCTTCGGCTCTGCCCCGAAGCCTTCTCTTCAAGTTCCTGTTCCCACATAGGTGGGAACAAGAACTTGAAGAGAAGGCTTCCGGGGCAGACCGAAGGCTGCGTGTATACTTCACTACCGCTGTCAGGAGCACAGAAAGGTTGAAGAAGACTGCTGCCTGCGCCGGAGGGAGGGAGGAAGAGAGGGGGTAAACGGAGTCACGATCCTGGACCTCGCGGGGGGGGGGGGGGCAGCAGAGGGAAGATGGATGGAACTGGGAGGGGTGGGGAGCAGAGGGAAGGAGCAAGAGATGGATGGGACTGGGAGGGGTGGGGAGCAGAGGGAAGATGGATGGGACTGGGAGGGGTGGGGAGCAGAGGGAAGGAGCAAGAGATGGATGGGACTGGGAGGGGTGGGGAGCAGAGGGAAGATGGATGGGACTGGGAGGGGTGGGGAGCAGAGGGAAGGAGCAAGAGATGGATGGGACTGGGAGGGGTGGGGAGCAGAGGGAAGGAGCAAGAGATGGATGGGACTGGGAGGGGTGGGGAGCAGAGGGAAAAACCAGGAGATGGACTGGACTGGGAGGGGTGGGGAGCAGAGGGAAGGACCAGGAGATGGACTGGACTGGGAGAGGAGGTGAGCAGAGGGAAGGAGCAGGATATGGATGGGACTGGGAGAGGAGGCGAGCAGAGGGAAGGAGCAGGAAATGGAAGGGACTGGGAGGGGTGGGGAGCAGAGGGAAGGAGCAGGAGATGGATGGGACTGGGAGGGTGGGGAGCAGAGGGAAGCCTACTGGAAAGAAGACACTGCATAAAACAGAAGACACTGGGACCAAAACGAATAGAAAAACTAAATGATCAGACAACAAAGGTAGAAAAAAGTATTTTATTCAGAATTTATTAATTGAAATGTGTCAGCTTTTTGAAATGTGCATCTGTGATGTTTTGCCTGTAAATTTCAATTCCTTCCTCCATATTAGCATATCATTTGCATAAGTATATATGCAAATAAATATGCTAATATGCTCCGCCCCATCCTTTGCCCCCCCCCCCCCAAATGAAACAGTCAAACTACGCCTATGATGTGGGAGATATTGCTGAAGGGTTGGAAGGAACGGTTTGCCGTTTTGTAGATGACACGAAGATAGCCAATAGAGTGGATATCCTGGAGGGAATAGAAACATTGAGAAGGGATCTCTGAATGTTAGAAGAATGGTCGAGAGTCTGGTAGTTAAAATTTAATTGTGTATGTTATATATTACCTTAGCTTGCAATCATTTCAGAGATGTATGTTTTTTATTTTCAATATTCAATGTGCTAATTGACTTAGAAGTATTTAATTTAATTGATATTCTTCCAGATTTATATTCATTAGTTAAAATTTAATGCCAAGAAGTGCAGAGTGATGCACTTGGGGTGCAGAAACCCAAAAGAGAGATACCGATAGGAGGGGAGAGATTAGTAAGCTCGTCTCAGGAAAGAGACCTTGGGGTGTTGGTGTCCAAGGATTTGAAAGTGAAGAAACAATGTGACAAGGTGATGGCTATGGCCAGAAGGATGGTAGGCTGCATAGAGAGGGGTATAATCAGCAGAAGAAATGAGGTGTTGATGTCCCTCTACAAGTTGTTAGTGAGGCCCCACTTGGAATATTGTGTTCAGTTTTGGAGGCCGTATCTTGCTAAAGATGTAGATAGACTGGAAGTGGTGCAAAGAAAAGCTACAAAAGTGGTATGGGATTTGCAAATTATATGAGGAGAGACTTGCCAACCTAAACATGTATACCTTGGAGGAAAGGAGAAACAGGCATGACATGATACAGACATTCAAATATTTGAAAGGTATTAATCCACAAACAAACCTTTTCCAGAGACGGGAAGGCGGTAGAACTAGAGGACATGAATTGAGGTTGAAGGGGAGCAGACTCAGGAGTAATGTCAGGAAGTATTTTTTCATGGAAAGGGTGGTGGATACATGGAATGCCCTCCCGCAGGAGGTGGTGGAAATGAAAACGGTAATGTAATTCAAACATGTGCGGGATAAACACAAAGGAATCCTGTTTAGAAGGAATGGATCCAGGGAATCTTAGCAGAGATTGGGTGGTGATACCGTAATTGGGAAGCAAAACCAGTGCTGGGCAGACTGGGCAGACTTCTACGGTCTATGCCCTGATCATGACTGAATAGATATGGATGGGCTAGAGTGCACATTTTAAAAGGCTTCAACCTTAGCTTCAGAACTTTTAGTACTAGAACAGTGCTAGGCAAACTTCTATGGTCTGTGCCCTGAGAACGGCAAGGACAAATCAAACTCGGGTATACATATAAAGTATCGCATACCATGTAAAATGAGTTTATCTTGCTGGGCAGACTGTATGGACTGTACAGGTCTTTATCTGCCGTCATTTACTATGTTATTTGAGAGCACTGAGATTGACTACAGTGGGGGAAATAAGTATTTGATCCCTTGCTGATTTTGTAAGTTTGCCCACAGACAAAGACATGAGCAGTCCATAATTGAAGGGTAAGTTATTGGTAACAGTGAGAGATAGCACATCACAAATTAAATCCGGAAAATCACATTGTGGAAAGTATATGAATTTATTTGCATTCTGCAGAGGGAAATAAGTATTTAATCCCTCTGGCAAACAAGACCTAATACTTGGTGGCAAAACCCTTGTTGGCAAGCACAGCGGTCAGACGTCTTCTGTAGTTGATGATGAGGTTTGCACACATGTCAGGAGGAATTTTGGTCCACTCCTCTTTGCAGATCATCTCTAAATCATTAAGAGTTCTGGGCTGTCGCTTGGCAACTCGCAGCTTCAGCTCCCTCCATAAGTTTTCAATGGGATTAAGGTCTGGTGACTGGCTAGGCCACTCCATGACCCTAATGTGCTTCTTCCTGAGCCACTCCTTTGTTGCCTTGGCTGTATGTTTTGGGTCATTGTCGTGCTGGAAGACCCAGCCACGACCCATTTTTAAGGCCCTGGCGGAGGGAAGGAGGTTGTCACTCAGAATTGTACGGTACATGGCCCCATCCATTCTCCCATTGATGCGGTGAAGTAGTCCTGTGCCCTTAGCAGAGAAACACCCCCAAAACATAACATTTCCACCTCCATGCTTGACAGTGGGGACAGTGTTCTTTGGGTCATAGGCAGCATTTCTCTTCCTCCAAACACGGCGAGTTGAGTTCATGCCAAAGAGCTCAATTTTTGTCTCATCTGACCACAGCACCTTCTCCCAATCACTCTCGGCATCATCCAGGTGTTCACTGGCAAACTTCAGACGGGCCGTCACATGTGCCTTCCGGAGCAGGGGGACCTTGCGGGCACTGCAGGATTGCAATCCGTTATGTCGTAATGTGTTACCAATGGTTTTCGTGGTGACAGTGGTCCCAGCTGCCTTGAGATCATTGACAAGTTCCCCCCTTGTAGTTGTAGGCTGATTTCTAACCTTCCTCATGATCAAGGATACCCCACGAGGTGAGATTTTGCGTGGAGCCCCAGATCTTTGTCGACTGACAGTCATTTTGTACTTCTTCCATTTTCTTAATATGGCACCAACAGTTGTCTCCTTCTCGCCCAGCGTCTTACTGATGGTTTTGTAGCCCATTCCAGCCTTGTGCAGGTGTATGATCTTGTCCCTGACATCCTTAGACAGCTCCTTGCTCTTGGCCATTTTGTAGAGGTTAGAGTCTGACTGATTCACTGAGTCTGTGGACAGGTGTCTTTCATACAGGTGACCATTGCCGACAGCTGTCTGTCATGCAGGTAACGAGTTGATTTGGAGCATCTACCTGGTCTGTAGGGGCCAGATCTCTTACTGGTTGGTGGGGGATCAAATACTTATTTCCCTCTGCAGAATGCAAATAAATTCATATACTTTCCACAATGTGATTTTCCGGATTTAATTTGTGATGTGCTATCTCTCACTGTTACCAATAACCTACCCTTCAATTATGGGCTGCTCATGTCTTTGTCAGTGGGCAAACTTACAAAATCAGCAAGGGATCAAATACTTATTTCCCCCACTGTATATAGGCCTGGCTGGATTGCTAGTGGCTATCAAAATTTATGCAGGTTCCAGACAATATTCAGCCAGAACCTACCTAAGGGCCCCTTTTACCAAGCTGCGGCAAAAACTTCAGCTCATGTTTTACATGTGCGCCAAGGCCCCCTTTTACCGCAGCTGGTAAAAGGGAAATATCATCATCCTGCAGGAAATGGCTGTGCAGCAAGTAAAGCACTTGCCACGTGGCCATTTTGGGGGAGCCCATACCGCCACCCATTGAGGTGACAGTGAGGGCTCCCGCGTTAACCCAGCGGTAACTGGGCAGCACGAGGCACTGCCCAATTACCACCAGGTACACTCCAGAGCTACAAAAACAAATAAATACATTTTTGTAGCACTGGAAATGATGGTGCACTAGGTGTGGGAAGTATCTCCAGACTACTGCGGAAGCCCGGAGGTACTTCCTGTATAGCGAGTGGTAAGCCCATGTTGGACTTACCACTGCTTAGTAAAAGGAGCCCTAAGACACTTCTATGGGTCCTGGCTGAATATCGGCCTGGACCTGCATAAATTTTGTCCACATATCCCAAACCACATTGCTTCCCCTCCGAATATACTTTGAGGGCCACAACAACGCCAGTCCACCTTAACAGGAATATAGCTGGAGAATGAAGAATAGTTGGTGATCCCAGGGGAGAAAGGTAAAAACCTGAAGCCAGAGAGAGAATCAGGGAACTGCAAAGTATGAGGAAGAAGGTCTCAAGAATATGCCAAGACTGTTTGTCTAATACTGTGGTTGTACTATTTGAAGCTTGCAAAGTAAGCCGGTTGTTTTGTGTTTATCAGTTTCGAGTAAAGATCTTTTTGTACATGTGTTCTGAATGTGGGCTATGCTGCTCTGCTGCCTTAAAAGTATTTTTCTGAAAGCCTAGAATTCCAGTCTGCCAGCACAATCTACCATACCCAGTTAAAAAAAAACTTGTCAAATTTGATGTGACCTCCCTATGCTTGATATGCCCCAGAAAATAGGCTATACCAGGGGCGTATCTGGAATCCGGCGGTAGGGGGGGCCAGAGCCAGAGAGGGGGGGCACATTTTTGCCTCCCTCCCCCCCCGCCGCCGCCTCTCTCCACCCCCTCCCCGCCGTCAACCCTCCCCCGCTGCTTACTTTTGCCAGCCGAGGTCCGACCCGCAATCTCCATATTTCGTCTTCCTCCATGGCCATGTGCTTCAAGGAAGTAACGCTGCAGCCTGCAGTGCTGATTGGTTGAATCCAGTTCGGCGTCTGACGTCGCAGCGACGTCAGACGCCGAACTGGATTCAACCAATCAGCACTGCAGGCTGCAGCGTTACTTCCTTGAAGCACATGGCCACGGAGGAAGACGAAATATGGAGATTGCGGGTCGGACCTCGGCTGGCAAAAGTAAGCAGCGGGGGAGGGTTGACAGCGGGGAGGGGGGCCAGGGCGAAATCTGCGGGGGCCCAGGCCCCTGTGGCCCCACGCAGATACGCCCCTGGGCTATACTAACAAAAATTGTTTTACCTGATGCTCCAGTTATGTCCATTGCCTTCAAATTTCTTGCTTTTATTATAGTGATGGTCAGTCTCCCAGCTGTGGGAAGATAGCATAGTGAAAACATCAAGTCTCCAAGATCCACACTGTCCTATCAAACAAGAGAGATGTTTAATGACTATGAAACACAATTAACGTCTTCAATATTTAGAATGTAATGAATCACTTTTAATAACTGGTTTCCAATGCATATCCAGAGTTTAGTCATACTTTCTAAATCAGGTCAATATTGAAAACCAGAGATATCTAACTTCATTCCAAATTATTGGCTGTGCCATTAACATGCAAAATACACTTCATGAAATAACCGTCTGCAACTCTGCCTTGGGAACACCTGCACGCAGTCTGGGCAAACTTATACATATACAAGCTGTAAGCACTGGGACTGGTGCTATTTAACATATTTATAAATGATCTGGAAAACAGAACAACGAGTGAGGTGATTAAATTTGCAGATGACACAAAACTATTCAAAGTTGTCAAAACACATGTGGACTGTGAAAAATTAGGAGATTGGAAGACTGGGCATCCAAATGGCAAATGAACAAATGCAAAGTGATGCACATTGGGAAGAATATTCCGAATCATAGTTACCTGATGTCAAGGTCCACCTTGGGAGTCAGCACTCAAGAAAAAGATCTAGGTGTCATTTATTTATGACATCTATATCCCACATTATCTGGAAAACAAACTCAAGACAATATGCTGAAATCTTCTGCTCAATGTGTGGCGGCGGCCAAAAAAGAAACAGGATGCTAGGAATTATTAGGAAAGGGATGCAAAATAAGAGCAAGAATATTATAATGCCTCTGTATCGCTCAATGGTGTGACCTCACTTTGACGGTAGTTCTTGGTCAAGCATGCACCATTTCTGGGAGGGAAAAAACCCAGAAATGGTTAGCATGGCATTAATCCGGCATCACTGCATGCTGCCCAGTTACCGCCGGGTTACTATGGGAGCCCTTACTACCTCCCATTAGTGGCAGTAAGGGCTCCCTGCCACAGGGCCACACAGTAACAGTTTTCTTATTACATTGAGGAGTGGCCTAGTGGTTAGGGTGGACTTTGGTCCTGAGGAACTGAGTTCGATTCCCACTTCAGGCACAGGCAGTTCCTTGTGACTCTGGGCAAGTCACTTAACCCTCCATTGCCCCATGTAAGCCACATTGAGCCTGCCATGAGTGGGAAAGCACAGGGTACAAATGTAACAAAAAATAAATTTTATTTTTGGGGGCTTTGTACCTGCTGCGGCAAAAAGGGCCCTGGCACGCAGAAAGTGCAAACCCCTTCGAGAAAAGCTGCATTGGCTCCCAATCAAAAAACGGATCATCTTCAAAATCTGCACTTTAGTCCACAAAATTATATATGGCGTAGTCCCAGGATACATGATAGACCTTATAGATCTACCAATAAGAAACAGAGTCGGATCGTCAAGATCATACCTAAACCTACACTACCCAAATTGCAAAGGATTGAAATACAAAACAACTTACGCATCCGGCTTCTCCTACATAAGTGCACAACTATGGAATGGCCTCCCAAAAGCTGTGAAAATAATCCATGACCACCTGAACTTCAGGAAATCACTAAAAACCAACCAACGTAAACCTC
This sequence comes from Microcaecilia unicolor, assembly GCF_901765095.1. Taxonomy (NCBI): domain Eukaryota; kingdom Metazoa; phylum Chordata; class Amphibia; order Gymnophiona; family Siphonopidae; genus Microcaecilia; species Microcaecilia unicolor. The sequence continues at coordinate 138,327,701 of NC_044034.1, read as the reverse complement.
CTCACCAGAAACACAGTAGGTGCATGCTTGATCCTACTGGACAACACACTATCTTCATCCCCTTTGACCCTCCACAAATTACCTCATTCGATCACTATACAACCTTGTATTTGCTATCGACCGACTGGGCAAATGCCTTGACGGTACTATGTAAGCCACATTGATCCTGCAAATAGGTGGGAAAATGTGGGATACAAATGAAACAAATAAAATAAATAAAAATGGCTCCCGCCGCTACCGCAGGGCCCTTTTTCCCGCAGCTTGGTAAAAGGGCCCCTTTGAGTATTGTGTTCAATTCTGGTCACCGTATCTAAAAAATATATATAACGGAATTAGAAAAAACTCAAAGAAGAGCGGCCAAAATGATAAACTAGATTAAACTTCTCCCATATGAGGAAAGGCTAAAGAGGTTAGGGCTCTTCAGCTTGGAAAAGAGATGGCTGAGGGGAGATATGATTTAGGACTATAAAATCCTGAGTGGTGTAAAATGGGTAGAAGTGAATTGATTTTTCACTCTTTCAAAAGACCAAGGGACACTCAATGAAATTATAGGAAATACTTTTAAAACAAATAGGAGGAAATATTTTTTCACTCAAAGAATAGTTGAGCTCTGGAACTCGATGCCGGAGGATGTGGTAATACTGGTTAGCGTATCTGGGTTTAAAAAAGGTTTGGACAAGTTCCTGGAGGAAAAGTCCTGTATATTCCTTCCTATACTTGGCTTGTAAGATGGCCCTGCTAGCCCTCAGATTTTCTAGTTTTGCTGTCATCAGCATAATTTTAGTTTCTTCCTGCAGCTGCATGTAAGCAGAATGCTTGATCAGTACAAGGAAAGTATTGGCCACATGTCAAGGAGAAACTCAGGAGGATATGAGGCTATGTGGCCCATATATGGCAGATACACATGGATATAACCTTGATGGTGAAGAGAGACTGAGGACCCTGCAAAGTCCATGATGTTCCAACAGAAATATGTATTCAAAGAAAAGGACACCAGGAGGGGCATAATCAAAAGGGGCGTCAAAGTTTTGTTGAGGACATCCTCGCAAAACATCCCGATGGAGGGGCGGGGAAACCCGGATTATCAAAACAAGATAGACATCCATCTTTCGTTTCGATAATACAGTCAGGGACGTCGAAATCTTGAAATCTAGGTCGTCCCTAAAGATGGTCGTCCCTAGACTTGGTCGTTTTTGATTTTCGGCGATAATGAAAACCAAGGCCATCCATCTCAGAAACGACCGAATGCAAGCCCTTGGGTTGTGGAAGGAGCCAGTATTTCTAATATACTGGTCCCCCTGACATGCCAGGACACCAACCGGGCACCCTAGAGGGCACTGCAGTGAACTTCATAAATTGCTCCCAGGTACATAGCTCCCTTACCTTGTGTGCTGAGGCCCCCAAAACCCACTACCCACAACTGTACACCACTAACATAGCCCTTACGGGTGAAGGGGACACCTAGATGTGGGTACAATGGGTTTGTGGTGGGTTTTGGAGGGCTCGCTGTTTCCTCCACAAACATAACAGGTAGGGGGGATGGGCCTGGGTCCACCTGTCTGAAGTGCACTGCACTCACTAAAACTGCTCCAGGGACCTGCATACTGCTGTCACGGACCTGAGTATGACATCTGAGGCTGGAATAGAGCCTGGCAAAAAATATTTTGAAAGATATTTTTTGAGCGTGGGAAAGGGTGACCACTGGGGGAGTAAGGGGAGGTCATCCCTGATTCTCTCCAGTGGTCATCTGGTCATTTCAGGCACCTTTTTGTGCCTTGGTTGTAAGAAAAACACAACCAGGTAAAGTCATCCAAGTGCTCATCATGGACGCCCTTTTTTTCCATTATGGGTCGAGGACATCCATGTGTTGGGCATGCCCAAGTCCCACCTTCGCTACGCCTCCGATATGCCCACTTGAACTTTGGCCGTCCATACAACGGAAAGTAGTTGGGGACGTCCAAAATCAGCTTTAGATTATGCCAATTTCGACGACCCTGTGAGAAGGACGTCCATCTTCCGATTTGTGTCGAAAGATGGGCGTCCTTCTCTTTTGAAAATGAGCCTGCAGGTGTTTCATACTACTTGTTTGCTATATGGTTTTTGCAAGCTGGGATCACGCTTTACTGATAAGGGATTAGCCAATGGCCACTAAGTGTGCATGTGAACACAAGCAGGAGAGGATGATAGCATAGAGGAAATTGCCATTTTTGTATACATATAAAAAATAACAGAATATAACCATATATCTGTAATGGAAGGAAACAGGAAAATCCATATATGAACACATGTTAGATTAGGAGAAATCACACGATTTAGGAGAAATGAAACTTATAACAGTATATAAATGAAAACTGAGAAAGTTTTGCTGAGCAGATTTTGTTATTCAGTCTTTGCGTCTGGCTTTTCTGTGTGACAACCTGCTCCAAAGACAACAATTATTTTGTACTGGTTTAGAGAAATACCAATAAAGGTTTTTACTGATTGCGCCAAATCTAAGTCTGATTGTCTCTCTTATTCCAGCCACTAGGGTTGAAATGTTTTCCCCTCCCCAGGAGCAAGGGATGAGACTGTATAGTCCATAGTCTGTTATTGAGATAGACATTTGGAAGCCACGGCTTGCCCTGGGATTGGTAGCATGGAGTGTTGCTACTATGTGGGTTTCTGCCAGGTAATTGTGACCTGGATGGCCACTATTGGAAGCAGGAATTATGCTAGATGGACCATCGGTCTGACCCAGTATGGCTATTCTTATGTTCTTATGTTTTTTAACCTGGATTGCCCACTATTGGAAACAGGATACAGGGCTAGATGAACCTTTGGTCTGTCCCAATAGGTAACTCTTATGTTCTGATGTTCTTAACTATTTAAAGAATACCAAAGAGTGGAGAGCAGTCCAAAATGTATCTGTGAAAACCAATACGATGTTCAATATTCTTATGCCAAAACAGAAAGAGAGACCTCTATAAAAATTCTCACAGCTAAATATCTTCACACACAGCCGTATCCACTGCTACCACTCTGCTATGTCCTCTGTTCTGGCATAAGAATATTAAACATCATATTGGCTTTCACAGATACATTTTGGATTCCTGATGCAGGCCATTAGGCCGAAACATTGCCCGTGATGGGTCCTTTATTATTTTAATAAAGAATCATTTTAATTGCTTTAATTGCACACTTTACTGTGTGGGTGTTGTGGCTGCTCTGCACTGTTTGGCTTTCTTGGACTGCTTTGTGGAGATTTGGTCTTCCTTTCTTTTTTGGGTTGTTCTTAACCATTTACCAGTTATATTCAGATTCTACTTAGAGCGAAATTTGGGCACGATCCTGAGATGCACATGCATCTCATTAGATTAACACGTCAATAAACACCAATAATTGAACGCTAACAATCAATTATTAGCATGAATTTGAATTTACTCATGCATCTGGGCCCAAAACCCAAAGTGCGCAACCCACAAGGGGCATGACCATGAGAGAGGCATAGGCGTGCCAGGGGCATTCTCACAAGAAAAGTGCTGTATATTTAGGGATACAATTTGATTCATATTTTACTTTTGAAAAGCAGATTTCCTGAGTAATCTAACTAGGCTTTTGACACTTTGTCGACTCCGTCCCTTCGGAGCCTTCTAAGACCTCCTGCGTTGCATTCTGTTGTTCAAGCTTTTCTCATCTCACATATGGACTATTGCAATTCAGTTTATGTGGGTATTACCAAGCACCACTTGAAACATCTATAATCCTTACAAAATACGGCTGCTCGCTTTCAACATCGTGCAACAAGATACAACCATGTTACTTCTTTACTACACTCTTTGCGCTGGTTACCTTTTGAATTCCATACCCAATTTAAGATCCTTTTCTTGACTTTAAAAGCCTATCATTTGGGAATTCCTACCTATCAGATTTGGTCACTCCATATACTCTGACACAGTCTTTGAATTCGTTGGCTAGTCATCGACTCACTCTTCCTATAATAAAGAAGGCCCATTATGAAAGTACTCGAGCCTCAGCATTTTTCTACCTGGCTCCAAGAATGTGGAATGAGTTACCAAGATATATTAGATCAGAACCCTCTTTTTTGAATTTTAAATCCTGTTTAAAAAAAGTACTTTTTTGAATTGGCTTATGGGCTGGTAAAGTCTTGAATTCTCTTTTGAGTTCTTGGGGCTGAATGAATAGAAGGTGCACTGCTTGTCAGTTTTTTTTTCTCTCTATACCTGTTTTAAATCTTTTACCTACCCCCTCCTGTGTGATTGTTATCTGTCCTCTCTGAGTAATGTCGTTCTTTTACTAACTGAATAATGCTTTTTATGTAATTGTAAACTACTTAGATCAGATTCTAGAAGGCAGTAACACATGAATAAACATAAACATGTTATAGAATGTGGGAGATCCACGTCCAACTTTCACACAAGGTTTCAGTTGGTGTAAGTCTTCAGAAGTATGAATCTATAAAGGGCAAGTGCCCTTTATAGAACTGCACTTCGTGTGGATTTTGTTTTTTACAGTGATCAAATTTTGGCATCATTTACTGAATCTAGAAGACATCAGTTTAAGGTAAAGTAAATGAAAAGTCGATAGCATGGTCACCACATTCATGTACAGTATATTCAGTGGCACTAATGAATTGGAACGTGCTATTGAATATACACAGAAAGCAAGGGGGCCAGCCGTTAACTTTAAACATTGGCTGCCCAAGTTAAATATCAGACCCATATAATATGATGGCAGATAGTCTTGTCTGTCCAGTTTTTTTTCCTTCTCATATGCCAGAAACCATGTAATAGATGTCAAATAATTAATCAACTTTTCTTTTCTCCAACATGATTAAAAATGCTTCATTTATTGTGAAATTTTACTGATTAAAACGTTTTTCATAAGTATAGTCCAAATATATATCAATTTTAAGACCAACAGATGATTAACCTGCTTATAATCGAACGAGAAAAACGCCCAAGTTCCGACCTAAATCGGGAGATGGGCGTTTATCTCACAAAAACGAATAACGCGGTATAATCAAAAGCCGAATTTGGACGCTTTCAACTGCACTCCGTCGCGGATGCGGACAAAGTTGACGGGGGCGTGTCGAAGGCGTGTCGAAGGCGGAACTGGGGCATGGTTATGGGGCGAACAGAGATGGGCGCCCTTTCGCCGATAATGGAAGAAAAATATGCGATTTCAGCGAGAATTTAGGGCACTTTTCCTGGACCCTGTTTTTCCACGAATAAGGCCCCAAAAAGTGCCCTAAATGACCAGATGACCACTGGAGGGAATCGGGGATGACCTCCCCTGACTTCCCCAGTGGTCACAAACCCCCTCCCAGCACAAAATATGACGTTTCACAACTTTTTATTTTCACCCTCAAATGTCATACCCACCTCCCTGGCAGCAGTATGCAGGTTACTGGAGCACTTATTAGGGGGTGCAGTGACTTCAGGCAGGTGGACCCAGGCCCATCCCCCCCCTACCTGTTACAATTGTGCTGCTTAATGCGTTAGTCGTCCAACCCCCCCAAACCCACTGTACCCACATGTAGGTGCCCCCCTTCACCCCTTAGGGCTATAGTAATGGTGTAGACTTGTGGGCAGTGGGTTTTGAGGGGGATTTGGGAGGCTCAACACACAAGGGAAGGGTGCTATGCACCTGGGAGCTCTTTTACCTTTTTTTTTTGTTTTGTAAAAGTGCCCCCTAGGGTGCCCGGTTGGTGTTCTGGCATGTGAGGGGGACTAGTGCACTACGAATCATGGCCCCTCCCACGAACAAATGCCTTGGATGTATTCGTTTTTGAGCTGGGCGCTTTCATTTTCCATTATCACTGAATAACAAAAACGCCCAGCTCACAAATTAGCGAATAACATATGGGCGTCTATTTTTTTCAAAAATACGGTTGGGTCCGCCCCTTCACGGATCCGTTCTCGGAGATAAACGCCCATGGAGATAGGCGTTTTCGTTCAATTATGCCCCTCCAAGTGTTGCAGTTTCTCTGGCGCATGTTGTAGGAGCAAAACCAGTACTATGAAGCACTATACATCACCGAATATGTATTCCTATATAGCTAAGAGATACAGAATTATAATACATGTCACTATCCAGCATTAATAACCTGACTTCAAAAATGCAGAGTCAAGTTTGTTCCATCTTTCAATGCAAAGTCTGTTGTTGAATGAGCCTTGGCTTTGCATGCAGAGAAAAGAATGCTGTCAAGATGGCAGGCACCGATGCAGTATGTGCAAGCATTGAATGTAAGTTTTGACGGACCACACCTTGAGGCAGCAAACTGCGAAACATGACACATGTTGGTGGAGGCGTCCGTACACTGCAAATGTGATCAAGTATTGTTAAAAAATGTGGATAAAAGGATTATGATTGAAAGAATTTAAAATGTTGGAGGGGAGGAGTAGCCTAGTGGTTAGTGCAGTGGACTTTGATCCTGGGGAACTGAGTTCAGTTCCCACTGCAGCTCCTTGTGACTCTGGGCAAGTCACTTAACCCTCCATTGCCCCGGTACAAAATAAGTACTTGAATATATGTAAACCATTTTGAATGTAGTTGCAAAAACCTCAGAAAGGCAGTATATCAAGTCCCATTTCCCCCTTTATGCAAAGTTGAAAAGTCACATTGGAATATAACAATAAATGATTGAATTTCCTACTGATATCATTATGCTGGTTGGAATTGAACTTAAAAGACTATTTAAAAGACTTTTGGAAGTTCAAGAATAGTAGAGTAAGCAATTATATATAACAGCTGGGTTGAAAGTATGATTGTAAATAAATAAGCACTTTTATTTTATAATACTTGGTTGTGGAGTTAGTTTTTTCTATTATTTAGGGCATGATGAGCTTGGATGTAAGGATAAGACGGAACACATTTGCTTCTGACACTTCACTCACGAAGACCGGTATTACCAGAGACCTATTCCTTTTAGAATGTATGCTAAGTGTCGGAAACCCCAATAACACCCCCAAAAAGGTTGTATCTTTATGCACCCACAATGTGATAGCACATTTTTGTCACAAAAGATAGTCATAACAAGAAGTAATTTCATAAACTACTCTGTGATTAAGAACAGAAATATAAAGTTGCCTGGAAGTATAGGTGTGCTTAGGCATTCCTGCAGGCAGAGGTTGGGTGGAGGTGGGGTGGATTTGCAATATACATATATATCTAATAAAATATGCATATATCCATGCAAACTTAGGTGGACCATTTGCAGGAGAATTTCACTGATGCAACTTGCTGAAACATGACCAGGATTGGCCACTGTTGGAAGCAGGATACTGGGCTAGATGGACCCTTGGTCTGACCTAATATGGCTATTTTATGTTCTTATGATATCATGTTGGAGGTATTTATCTCCTGAATTGGCTGGGCCTAAGAGGTATTCTTTTAAAGATAAGTATACTTCTATTCCCCCCAGGATACAAAATCACGCATTGGACCAGAAAGGGAAAAAGAGGCGGAGGCATAGCACTAATTTACCGCTCTCATTTCACAACCGAAACCACTGCTGAGTCCATAACAACCCAACTCGAAATTGCCTCAGTTAGAATCCATAACAAATCCCTGTTTGATCACTTGAACTGTGTCCTTTTCTACAGACTACCCGGCAACTGGAACGACAGTCAACCTAATTTCATGGACTTCAACTCTAACACTTGTGTAACCAACTCTAACACACTAATTCTGGACATTAACCTTCACCTAGAAGACCCAAATTCCACTAACACACGAGAATGCAAGGAATTCCTCCACTCATGTGATCTTAAATGGCCACACATGCAAGCTACCCACACTAAAGGGCATACAGTGGACCTCCTTTCACACAAAATGGCTACAGACAACACCATACTAGTAACAGATATCAAATGGTCAGAAACACCTTGGACTGATCACTACAAACTAAACATCCCTAAACTGGCAGAAGAAGGGATCTTACTGTATACAAGAACATACCACCTATAGCACAAGAGGACAAATAGACCCAAAAGTATTTTGGTAACAGATATACGACAATGATTGGAAAGCATGAACGGACTCCATACACTATCTCTCTGACTGGGACGAAAAATGTAGAAACGTACTAGATGAAATAGCACCCCTAAGAATAAGAACAACCAGAAGACAGAACTCGATCCCATGGTTTAATGACGAACTAAAAAAACTCAAAACACAAACCAGGAAACTCAAATAAGCCTGGAAAAATATAAAAGATGAAAACACACTCAACGCATGGAAACAAACACAAAGAAAATACAAATTGCAATAAGACAGACCAAAAGGTCTTATTAGATTACAAAGACATGAAGAAACTATTTCAAATCGTAAACAAGCTACTAGACACCACTCCAATCACCACAACCAACACAGACATCCCATCCGCAGACAAACTTGCTATTTCAAAGAAAAAATGATAAAATTACGCAACACACTCCCTCAACATCACACCGACATCGAAAACTTCATCAATGAATTGGACTCAACCTCTGGAGAATACCCAGCAGACCATACCTGGTCAAAATTTGCTCTCCTCACCGTTGAATCAGTTACCCAAGTGATTCATAGATTCTCTAAAACCCACTACAAACTGGACATCTGCCTCAGCCATCTACTCAAATCTGCCCACGATCGCTTCATAGATGATTTCACATCCTATCTAAACTACACGTTACAACAAGGTCTCTTCCCTGAGGAACATGGCAACATCCTACTCACCCCTTTACCAAAAGACACAAAGAAAAAAATGAATGATCTCACCAATTACTGCCCAGTCGCATCTATCCCACTAGTAATCAAACTAATGGAGAGCCTAGTGACCAAACAGCTTACTGACTACATAGATAAGTTCTCATTACTAAATGAATCACAATCAGGATTCCGCCCTTTCCATAGTACTGAAACTGTACTAGTCACCCTCCTGGCCCAATTCAAGCATGAAATAGCCACAGGTAAAAGCATACTTCTCCTCCAATTTGACATGTTGAGCACATTCGACATGGTAAACCACAATATACTACTACAACTCCTAGACCACTTTGGGATTGGTGGAAGCATACTTAGTTGGATCAAAGGTTTCTTAACCACCAGAACATAACAAGTAAAATCAAATAAAAACATATCACCACCATGGAAAGCAGACTGCGGAGTACCTCAAGGATCACCATTATCACCAATACTTTTCAACATAATGATGACCCCACTGGCCAAGTCATTATCCAATCAAGGCCTCAACCCGTTCATCTATGCAGATGATGTCACAATCTATATCCCCTTCAAACACGATCTGATAGAAATCACCAATGAAATCAAACGTGGTCTAAACACCATGGTCTCATGAGCAAATTCATTTCAAATAAAACTGAATACTGAAAAAACACATTGCCTCATCCTCTCATCCCAACACAATAATTACAAACCCACAACCATAAACACCCCAGACCACACCCTCCCTATTTCATACAGCCTCAAAATACTCGGCGCCACAATTGACCGCAATCTTACACTCGAGAGCCAAGTAAACTCTACTATAAAGAAAATGTTTCAATCAATGTGGAAACTCAAACATGTAAAACCTTTCTTCCCGAAGGAAATATTCCGTAACCTAATACAATCAATGGTACTAAGTCATACAGATTACTGCAATGGAATCTATGCGGAATGTAAAGAACAGCTCTCAAAGAAACTCCAAACAGCCCAAAACACAGCAGCCAGGTTGATATTCGGTAAAACACGATTCAAAAGTGCCACACTCCTCTGAGAAAAACTGCACTGGCTTCCAATCAAAGAACGCATCATCTTCAAAATCTGTACCCTAGTCCACAAGATTATCTACAGTGTAGTCCCAGGATACATGACAGACCTTATAGATCTACCAACCAGAAATAGAACCAGATCACATGAACCTCCACTACCAACCAGAAATAGAACCCGGATCATCACGATCACATGAACCTCCAGTACCCAAACTGCAAAGGTCTCAAATACAAAACAACCCATGCATCCAACTTCTCCTATATAAGCACACAACTATGGAACGCACTGCCAAAAGCCGTGAAAACAATCCATGACCATCTAAACCTATCTGTTCAAAAAGGTGTACCCTATTGACCCAACTTAAATGCCTCAACTCACCAACACAGCAAAAACAAAGATCGTTCTGGACATTATATAACCTCCTCTATCTCCGACCCCTAATGTGCCTGAAACATACAGTGGTGGAAATAAGTATTTGATCCCTTGCTGATTTTGTAAGTTTGCCCACTGACAAAGACATGAGCAGCCCATAATTGAAGGGTAGGTTATTGGTAACAGTGAGAGATAGCACATCACAAATTAAATCCGGAAAATCACATTGTGGAAAGTATATGAATTTATTTGCATTCTGCAGAGGGAAATAAGTATTTGATCCCCCACCAACCAGTAAGAGATCTGGCCCCTACAGACCAGGTAGATGCTCCAAATCAACTCGTTACCTGCATGACAGACAGCTGTCGGCAGTGGTCACCTGTATGAAAGACACCTGTCCACAGACTCAGTGAATCAGTCAGACTCTAACCTCTACAAAATGGCCAAGAGCAAGGAGCTGTCTAAGGATGTCAGGGACAAGATCATACACCTGCACAAGGCTGGAATGGGCTACAAAACCATCAGTAAGACGCTGGGCGAGAAGGAGACAACTGTTGGTGCCATAGTAAGAAAATGGAAGAAGTACAAAATGACTGTCAATCGACAAAGATCTGGGGCTCCACGCAAAATCTCACCTCGTGGGGTATCCTTGATCATGAGGAAGGTTAGAAATCAGCCTACAACTACAAGGGGGGAACTTGTCAATGATCTCAAGGCAGCTGGGACCACTGTCACCACGAAAACCATTGGTAACACATTACGACATAACGGATTGCAATCCTGCAGTGCCCGCAAGGTCCCCCTGCTCCGGAAGGCACATGTGACGGCCCGTCTGAAGTTTGCCAGTGAACACCTGGATGATGCCGAGAGTGATTGGGAGAAGGTGCTGTGGTCAGATGAGACAAAAATTGAGCTCTTTGGCATGAACTCAACTCACCGTGTTTGGAGGAAGAGAAATGCTGCCTATGACCCAAAGAACACCGTCCCCACTGTCAAGCATGGAGGTGGAAATGTTATGTTTTGGGGGTGTTTCTCTGCTAAGGGCACAGGACTACTTCACCGCATCAATGGGAGAATGGATGGGGCCATGTACCGTACAATTCTGAGTGACAACCTCCTTCCCTCCGCCAGGGCCTTAAAAATGGGTCGTGGCTGGGTCTTCCAGCACGACAATGACCCAAAACATACAGCCAAGGCAACAAAGGAGTGGCTCAGGAAGAAGCACATTAGGGTCATGGAGTGGCCTAGCCAGTCACCAGACCTTAATCCCATTGAAAACTTATGGAGGGAGCTGAAGCTGCGAGTTGCCAAGCGACAGCCCAGAACTCTTAATGATTTAGAGATGATCTGCAAAGAGGAGTGGACCAAAATTCCTCCTGACATGTGTGCAAACCTCATCATCAACTACAGAAGACGTCTGACCGCTGTGCTTGCCAACAAGGGTTTTGCCACCAAGTATTAGGTCTTGTTTGTCAGAGGGATTAAATACTTATTTCCCTCTGCAGAATGCAAATAAATTCATATACTTTCCACAATGTGATTTTCCGGATTTAATTTGTGATGTGCTATCTCTCACTGTTACCAATAACCTACCCTTCAATTATGGGCTGCTCATGTCTTTGTCAGTGGGCAAACTTACAAAATCAGCAAGGGATCAAATACTTATTTCCACCACTGTACCTACCTATCTGACCTTAACATCACACTGTATTTGTCTACCTTATTCGACCTCAACATTACATTGTATTTGTTCCTTTACCGAACTTGGCAAACGCCTTACAGTTCTATGTAAGCCACATTGAGCCTGCAAATAGGTGGGAAAATGTGGGATCCAAATGTTACAAATAAATAAATATTTTGGCAAGAATTTGAAACATTGTAAAACACATAAAAAGGCCTGATGATGGTCACATGGTTTTGTTATAGTTTTTGACCCATACCTGCTGATGATTCAATTGTGTTATAAAACAGATGTGTGAAAGAGCAATATATTTGATCTTTATGTAACAGGTGCAGATATGGATCTATGAGACTTCCCTGCCTAAGCATCCTGTCATGAAATTACCCTCCTAGTGATAGTAGAAGGAGCTGGTCTAGTGGTTAGAACCAGGGGGAATCAGAATGGACATAGCTTGTGACCTTGGGCAAGTCACTTTGGCTATATGTTATATTCTTACAGATGATGAAATTCTATCTTAGTATTACTTTTCAAATATTAACCCCCCCCCCCCCCACACACACACACCACACACACACACAAAATATATTTTGTTCATTTGTAACCATGATACAGAGAACCCTGTTTATTTAATTGCCTTGATTTATCTATTATGTTGCATGTATTGCATGAATATCTCTGAGCTCTGCTATTTCTTCTTTCTGCTCATTTCTCCTTTTGTATTGCATACAGACAGTGACTTTTTACCCTTTGGTCTCTATAGCAACACCTATTAGAACTGATATGATGACACCACTGCATAGCTCTTTATAGTAGATTCTTTCGGGTGTCAATAAATCTTCCAGTAATGTTTTCTAGCTCGTTTGCATTCTAAAAAATAAATTCCCAGTCTGAAAAGAGAATTCCCCAATGTCCAATTTGCAATCATGGTTCTCCTTTGTCTGAGAATATACATTCTCCCTAACAAAACATTTTTATCTGTTAGCATTAAATATACTTGTACTTATGCAGGATTATTTTGATCAAGAAGAAGAAAGTTAATGTATGTCTATTTTTCTGATTCCAGTATCTCCAAAACACAACTTTTCCATTTATAGCATATGTTAGTGGCAGGATTTAGAGTAAATAGTGTTCATAAGTACACAATCATTGCCATTCTGTGAAAGACCAAAGGTCCATCAATTCAAGATAGCATGGGATAAAAACAAAAGAATCCTGTTTAGAAGAAATTGATCCAAAGAACCTTAGCGGAGTCTAGGTAGCAATATGTGTAATTGGGAAGCAAAGCCAGTACTAGACAGACTTCTATGGTCTCTGTCCTCATCTTGGCAGGACAGGTTCAGCTAGTTGGAGAACAAAGCCAGTGCTGGGCAAACTTCTATGGTCTACTACTACTACTTATAATTTCTATAGCGCTACTAGGCATTCGCAGCACTGTTCACTGGACATGAAGAGACAGTCCCTGCTCGACAGAGCTTAAAATCTAATTAGGACTGACAAACAGGCCAAATAAGGGATAATGGAATTACTAAGGTGGGAATGATAAAACATAGGTATAACTGAGTAAGGGTTAGGAGTTAAAAACAGCATAAAAAAAGTGGACTTTTAGACTAGATTTGAAGAAAGCCAGAGGTGGAGCTTGACGTACCAGCACAGGAAATCTGTTCCAGGCAGTGGAGGAGAAGGGTGCAGATAAGAGAGATTTACCCAGTGAATGGAATTCCCAGAGAGGAGTGTAGGGAGAGAAAAGAATGAAGAGGTACTGAGGAGCTGCAGAGTGAATACACTTGTAAGTCAATAAAAGGAGTTTGAACTGTATGCGGAAATGGATAGGGAGCCAATAAAGTGACTTGAGGAGAGGGCTAATATGAACGACACCAGCAGAATATAAGTCGAGCAGCAGAATTTTGAACAGATTGAAGGGGAGAGAGCTGACTTAGTGGGAGACCTGTGAGAAGCAAGTTGCAGTAGTCTGAGGCGTAGCGAAGGCGGGACTTGGGAATGCCTAACACATGGCCGTCCTCGACCCATAATGGAAAAAAAAGGCGTCCCTGATGAGCACTTGGACAACTTTACCTCGTCGTGTTTTTCTTACAACCAAGGCACAAAAAGGTGCCCAAAATGACCAGATGACCTCCCCTTACTCCCACAGTGATCACTAACCCCCTCCCATCCTCAAAAAATCTTTCAAAATATTTTTTGCCAGCCTCTATGCCAACCTCAGATGTCATACTCAGATCCGTGACAGCAGTATGCAGGTCCCTGGAGCAGTTTTAGTGGGTGCAGTGCACTTCAGACAGGCAGACCCAGGCTCATCTCCCCCACCTGTAACGTTTGTGGAGGAAACAGCGAGCCCTCCAAAACCCACCACAAACCCACTGTACCCATGTCTAGGTGCCTCCCTTCACCCATAAGGGCTATGGTAGTGGTGTACAGTTATGGGTAGTGGGTTTTAGGGGGTTTGGGGGGGGGCTCAGCACACACAGTAAGGGAGCTATGTACCTGGGAGCAATTTATGAAGTCCACTGCAGTGCCCTCTAGGGTGCCCGGTTGGCGTCCTGGCATGTCAGGGGGACCAGTGCACTAGAAATGCTGGTTCCTCCCATGACCAAAGGGCTTGCATTTGGTCATTTCTAAGATGGACGTCCTTGGTTTCCATTATTGCCGAAAATCAGAAACGACCAAGTCTAGGAACGACCATCTCTAGGGATGACCTAAATTTCAAGATTTGGACGTCCCTGACCGTATTATCAAAACGAAAGATGGGTGTCCATCTTGTTTCAATAATACAGGTTTCCCCGCCCCTCCATCGGGATGTTTTGCGAGGATGTCCTCAACAAAACTTGGACGTCCCTTTCGATTATGCCCCTCTATGTTATATTAAGCTTAGTATCCTGTTTTCAGCAGTGGTCAATCCAGGTCAAAAGTACCTAGCAGGATCCCAAAAAGTAAATAGATTCCATACTACTTAGCCTAGAGATATGCAGGGGATTTTCCCCAAGACAGTCTTAATGTTGATTTATGGATTTTTCTTCAAGGAACTTGTCCAAACCTTTATAACCCTGCTTCACTAACTTTTTAATCCACATTTTCTGGCAATGAATTCCAAAGCTTAATTACACGCTGAGTGAAGAAATATTTCTCTAATTTGTTTTAATATATTTGTTTTTATAACATACTCTAAGAAGTGACACAATTTGCAGAACAGAGTATGAACAGGATACAATAAGCAAAACTAGGACATGCATTAAGCACTTTGTATCTGCAAGCCTTGAGGTCAATATTGAAAAGCAGCTATGTAGTCAAGGACACTGATGATCACATAAGTGTTTTTAGTTGTTGGCACTTATTTGAATAATTTTGTCTGTACAACATACCCATTGAAGTTCAGGGTGGAATTAGGGGCATTCCAGAAACAGGGCTATCCATATAAATTTATACCTTTAAGTCAAGAGAGTACAATAATTTTATAACAAGACACCTATTTGAAATCTCATAAAATGCACATATTTTATGTCAGTTTTATAAAGGCAAATGTTTGCCTTTATGAAATAAACTTGGAATCAGATTTTTAGGTTGGGGAGGATGTATGTCAGGGGTGGGGATTATGACACTGAGGAGGATCAGAGGGGAGGCATTGTGGCTGAGGGGCTTGGGAGGGGACTGATCTGCTACCACTGTGGCTTTACATATTGTTTAAAACTCAGGGCAGTGCTGGGGCCACATTACATGTACAGGCAGGTAGCATAGGTACATCTGCACTATCTCCCATGTAATGTAATGTGGCTCTATGGGGTAAGTGTCTGCTTTGTGTGGTAAACATAGGTTCACTCCCTGCACTTACTACACAGGCTTTGCACTTAACACACCTCCAAGGTTTGCAGTTAAAATCTGTACTGTACTTTAGTGAAAGCGCCTCCTAAGTGTTGGGTTTTTTTTTTACTAAAGCTTAGCTCGAGTTATCCGCAGCAGGCCCCATAAGAATAAAATGGGCCCTGCTACAGATAACTCAAGCTAAACTTTAGTAATACTAATAAGCTTTGGTTTATGGATTTATTATATATTTGGAATTGTGCATTAAAAAGTGCTTTGATGAACCAGAATCAGAGTTTCAGAATGCAATATGGTTCCCAAACCTGGTCTGGAGGCACCCTAGCCAGTCAGGTTTTCAAGATATCCACAATGAATATTCATGAGAGAGATTTGCATGCAGTGGAGGCAATGCATGCAAATCTCTCTCATGAATATTCATTGTGAATATTCTAAAAGCCTGACAGGCTGGGGTGCCTCCAGGACCAAGTTTAGGAGCCACTACAATATACAGATGGTGCCTTTATCTGAATTTGTAGCTGAACAAAACTGGACTTTACAAAAAAAAAAAAAAAACAGGTATATAGCTAGAACTTTCTGTTATAACTAGAATAAAAATACAATGTATTGTGTATATATTTAAGGTCACATAATATAAATGCTTAGTGCACAGCAGTGAGATGACAACCATAAAAGAAAGGAAATCAGTATAAAACAAGGCACATATATCTTTCCCCCTTTTTCTATATCTGTCACTGGCAAGCGGAAGCAACACTATTAAGAACTTACTGGATTTTTAGTCAGAACTGCATCTGACCCAGATTTAGCTGGGAAGTGATTGAGAAGTCAGATGAAAACTGTTAGGTTTTAATGCATGAATGGTTTCAAAGAACTAGGAAAAAAAATCACAGTTTTGCAATGCTTACTTAAAACTACCATAAACAACATAGTAGATAGCCATTGAAAAGCAAAAGAGTTATGGGACTATGTTAATAACGCTTAAAAATAATGATCAGTTTCATAGCAGTACTGGATATAGGCAGTGTTGTACTATGGGTTTAATTCTACAAAGAGGCACATATATATATTTATGTAAATGCCAATATTTTGGCTATGTACTATTCTATACGATCACATCTAAATGTGATAATGCACAGTTTGAAAGTGGTCATACATGACGGAGTGTGGAAGGATTGTGTGTATGTGTTTGTGTGTGTATGTGTATGTGTGTGAGGGGGGTGCGCAGTTGTCATAAGTTACACACTATTTTTTTTAGCAATCTAGGCATGAGTATTTAAACCAGCTCTATGGTTAGTGTAAGTGATCATGCTTAAATTATATATGTGTAGTGTATACTGTATATCTAGTTACATTGGTATTCTGTAAAGGAAGTTAGGTGCCTACTATCCTTTACAGAATTGGTGTCCCATAGGTGCCCTCTAAGTGTCTAAATGTAGCACCCCTTATAGAATTGACCTCCACATGTCCCTGTCCCAAAGGTTAGTGTGACATCTTTCCTTGTTGGTTTACAAAGATTGAAATATAGCTTTTTATTACATGGAATTGAAAAGCCAGATTTTTTTTTTTAATTTTTTAGTTCACATATTTTATTTAACTTATAATAATGTCAGAACAGTAATAAAACAAATGACTAGACCAGATGATATTCATCCAAGAGTACTGATAAAATTGAAAAATGAACTTGCAGAGCTATTGTCAGTAATATGCAATTTATCTTTAAAATCAAATGATACTAGAAGATTGGAGAGTGGCCAATGTAATGCCAATTTTTTAAAAAAGGTTCCAGAGCTGATACGGGAAATTATAGACCGGAGAGCCTGATGCTGGTGCCAGGCAAAATGGTAGAGACTATTACAGAGCATGGATTTAGTGAAGGGAAATCTTGCCTCATCAATCTACTACATTTCTTTGAAAGGGTGAACAGACATGTGGATATAGGTGAGCCGGTTGATATTGTGTATTTGAAAGACTCCAGAGGAAATTGGAGAGTTATGGGATAGGAGGTAGTGTTCTATTGTGGATTAAAAACAGGTTAAAAGAAAACAGAGAGTAGGGTTAAATGGTCAGTATTCTCAATGGAGAAGGGTAGTTAGTGATCATGCGGTGGTGTTGTCGAGTAAGTCAAGTACCGGTCCGGCTCAGTCGGTAGTACGGCATTGATGCTCGGCGGTGCCCTTGAAGGCCGACGCCCCCCTGCAGTGCTTACCCTGCTTACCAGGTAGCGCTAGCCCTGGAAAACAGACAGTAGGGTTAAATGGTCAGTAATCTTAATGGAGATGGGTAGATAGTGGGGTTCCCCAGGGGTCTGTGCTGGAATTGCTGCTTTTTAGCATATTTATAAATGATATAGAGATGGGAGTAACTAGTGAGGTAATTAAATTTGCTGACAACACGCTATTCAAAGTTGTTAAATCACAAGAGGATTGTGAAAAATTACAAGAGGACCTTACGAGACTGGGAAACTGGGCATCCAAATGACAGATGATGTTTAATGTGAGCAAGTGCAAAGTGATGCATGTGAGAAAGAGGAACCCAAACTATAGCTACATGATGCAAGGTTCCATATTAGGAGTCACCACCAGGAAAGGGATCTAGGCATTATCATTGATGATACGTTGAAACCCTCTGCTTAGTGTGCAGCGGTGGCTAAGAAAGCAAATAGAATGTTAGGTATTATTAGGAAAGGAATGGAAAACAAAAATGAGGACCCTATAATGCCTTTGTATCGCTCCAACTTCGAATACTGTGTGCAATTCTGGTCACCACATCTCAAAAAAAGATATAATGGAATTAGAAAAGGTACAGAGAAGGGTGATGAAAATGATAAAAGGGATGGAATGATTTCCCTATGAGGAAAGGCTGAAGTGGCTAGGTTTCTTCAGCTTGGAGAAAAGACGGCTGAGGGGAGATATGATAGAGGTCTATGAAATAATGAGTGGAGTGGAATGGGTAGATGTGAATCGCTTGTTTACTCTTTTCAACAATACTAGAACTAGGGGGCACGCAATAAAGCTACAAAATTTTTAAACAAACCAGAGAAAATATTTCTTCACTTAACGTGTAATTAAACTCTGGAATTCATTGCCAGAGAATGTGGTTACCTTAGCAGGGTTTAAAATAGATTTGACTAATTTCCTGAAAGAAAAGTCCATAAGCCATTATTAAAATAGACTTGGGGAGAATCCACTGTTTATTTCTAGGATAAGCAGAATAAAATGTATTGTGCTGTTTTGGGAACTTGCCAGGTACCCTTGACCTGGATTGGCTACTCCTGGAAACAGAATGCTGGACTTGATGGACCTGGTCTGGCCCAGTATGGCAGCTCTTATGTTCTTATGTTCTCATGTAACACTGTCAACTGTCTCATGATGCAGAGATGACAGGCTTGTGACATACTTAGATTTGCTTACAAATTAAGATCCCATTAAATGATAACTAAATCAATTTCCATGTATAGCAACATTTGTTCAAGGATCCCAAAACTCCTCAGTCAGCTTCCAAAAGTGGTCTTGAAAAAGACCGTTTTGTAAATAATGTCTGGGAAGCCAGAGTGCAGCGACAGACGGATTATTTACAAAACGGTCTTTTTCAAGACCACTTTTAAGTCCTTGTCTGCAGATTTTTCATTTGTGACTTGAGATTTCTTTATAATATCAATTTATGATCTGACTTCACTGTTGATCTCAGTTATAAGACTCCTGACGTAGGCCATCTGGCCGAAACACAACGTTGTGTCGAGTCATTTTTAATGTGGAATTGTTTTATTATCATTAGTTTGAAAATTATTACTGTTTATTTTAAATTTCATTTTGGTTCCAGTTTTTGGATAGCCTGGTTCATATTCCCACCTTTTTTATTTTCATTTCCCGCTCCGTGGGATCTATTGAGTTCTCCACATACGTGGATTCTCTTTAGACCTTACTAAATAACACCATGAGTAACAAAGATACAAGTATGCAGGGTGACAAGAACACTTGTACTTTTACATGACTTGGGTAGACATGTGTTGGAGATGCAGTTTGAGTGGAGCACAGACTGAGCCATGATTTACAAACATTCAAGAAAATTAAAGAAATAGCCATGAAATGTAGGTGCCGGGATGATGCACGTTGAGTGTGCAGAACTGCTGTTATAAAATACTAGCGCAAGTCCTCATCTACGCACCCAATATAAGGCGCAAGCACTTATGCCAGCTCAAAGGCAAGTGTAAATGATCTCATGCAACAGAAGACAGTGAGGGGCGTAAATGATAATATTTCATAACATGTAGGTGGAACTGCCTGACATGCCCCTGACCTCCCATGCACCTCCCATGTCCATGACCCCCTTGAAGTTCTATGCTCTGGGATTTGAGCACAAAGCTTATAAAATAAATGTGCATAACTACTAATTGTTGATAACAGGTGGCAATTAAGTCCAATTGTAGCAAATTAACAGGCAATTATTGAATTATGTTGCATACAGGACTGATCTTGTTCTATAAATTGAACATGCAAATTTCTGTGCTAAGCTTAAAATTGGGCCCAATTTTATAGAATTGGGGGGATTGTTTATAACATACATGCATACTAAATGCACAAAGACGTCTACCTCCTTCAGAGAAGGCATAAATGTCTGAAGCTTTTTAAACACTATTTCTGCTGGTTTGATGGGTTAATTTTATGAAAAAACTGAGGTGCCTGGTGCCTTTGGTGCATGTATGTTATAGATTATTAGCAGTTACACATGTACACTGTAGACATAAGAGTAGAAGTAATTTTATTTAGAAACTGAGGTGCTTATGTGACTATATTTAGGTGTCGTTTGGGCACTTATATTATAGATTATTAGCAGTTACTCATGTACACTGTAGACATACATGTGGAAATAATTTTATAACGAAACTGAGGCATCTGTGTGGCTATATTTAGGTGCCGTTGGTACACGTATGTTATTATTAGCAGTTACACGTGTATGCTGTAGATATACACGTGGGAGTAATTTTATTAAGAAACTGAGGTGCCTATGTGCCCATATTTAGGTGCCATTGGTACACGTATGTTATTGATTATTAGCAGTTACACGTGTATGTTGTAGACATACATGTGGGAGTAATTTTATTAAGAAACTGAGGTGCCTATGTGCCTATATTTAGGTTCCGTTGGTGTGAGTATGTTATAGAATATTAGCAGTTACATGTGTATACTGTAAACATATGTGTGAAAATAATTTTATAATGAAACTGAGTTGTCTATGTGTCTATATTTAGGTGCCCTTGGTACACGTATGTTATAGATTATTAGCAGCTACACATGTACACTGTAGACATAGGAGTAGAAGTAATTTTATTAAGAAACTGAGGTGCTTATATGCCAATATTTAGGTGCCGTTGATACAGGTATGTTATAGATTATTAGCCGTTACATGGGTATATTGTAGACATATGTGTGGAAGTGTGAGCTGTGCTCAGCAGTAGTCTATAACTTGAAAACGGTCTATGAATTGACCAATTTCCGCAAACTATTGAAAACCTATCTCTTCGACAGGATATATCACAAAGATCAACATGTGTAACTGTATAATCTTTAGAACTTCCAGAACTGTCTTATAATGTCTTTTGCTTTAACACCATCGTGTATTTCACCACCATGTAACACAAAACCCTCTGTAAACCAAATGTATATTCACTTCTATTTCCAGTATCCATGATGAATTGTAAGCCACATTGAGCCTGCAAAGAGGTGGGATAATGTGGGATACAAATGCAATAAATAATAATAATATACAAAGCTGCCTTAGTACATAAATGTGAGGGGGTGAACACATGGATGTATCTCCCACTTACGAATTCAAGTTACAGAATACTGTAATTGCTGCACTTAGGTGGACACATTTAACCTGCCATGGACCTGGTAGAAGTGGATACCTCTAAAAGTACACACATTCTGCTAACTTATGCTAATATTCTGTGCGCATAGAGGCCATTATAGATTACTTGTCCCTGCTCTACCTTTGGGCATGTAGTTATAATCTGCCCTTCTATTGTTTTCTGAAAAACAGATCACATGAAACTACACTTGAATATAAAATGTGGTTAAAAGCATCATGAAAATTATTTCTATAAGTACAAAAGTGATACTCACATTGGTGACATGATCAATATCCTTCCAAATATTACTTTCCCTGGGAAAGTCTGTCAAATCTAAAAGATTATCCACTATCACCTGGCCAATCACATCGTGCCTTGAAAACCTGTCAAAGTCATAGACAGAAAAGTGCAGTTTTCTTGTGGTCAAATCATTGTAGGGAACAGGAAATAAAAATACTTCATCAAAGACCGGATTAAGGGTCTTTCTATGCACTTTAGTCTGGTGTTTTGTTTTTCGATCTGGAAGTAGATAAATTTTTACATAAGGATCCGAGGTGCCAGAAAAATCCTTTGCTGGTAAATTGACAGCTTTGTGAATCTTTACTATCAGCTGCTCTAAATCGCAGTCATACTTGAGGATAAAGTTGAGTTTCCCACAGGATCTGCTATTGCATCTCTGGCCATCATCATTATCTACTGATCTCTGTTTATACAGCTCAGGTTTAAGACGTCCAATCCCAGTCAGCTGTTCCTGCTTTTGAAATTGCTGGATATTGAAGTCCGGGTTAGAAAGATTGAGCTGTCTTCGGATTGAATTGTGC
This sequence comes from Microcaecilia unicolor, assembly GCF_901765095.1. Lineage (NCBI taxonomy): Eukaryota > Metazoa > Chordata > Amphibia > Gymnophiona > Siphonopidae > Microcaecilia > Microcaecilia unicolor. Next base: position 138,305,395 of record NC_044034.1, on the reverse strand, counting down.
CTTAAAGAAAGATCAAAACACACTGAGTTGGTAACATTTTTTAGTTCATAATTTACTCTCTTTTTGATAAAGCAGTATAATTTATGAATAAAAGTCAGTAAAGAAACACATAAATGGGTCAGTATTCAGAACTGTTAAGTTTAGGAGTTAATCAGATAAATGAGTTTAAATTTGGAGATTTGCTGTCTAATAGCTTTTGACTAGATAGTTCAATATTCAGCTACAAATTACCAAGATAAAGGGAGGCAATCTGAGAAGTTTGTCATGGATGTAGTTATAATTTAACTGGATAGCACCTTAAGATCATCACACACGATTACACCCAAGTCCCGTGCCTCTTTCATGCACAAAAGTTCTTCACCACCTAAATTGTACCATTCCCTCAGGTTTTTGCATCCCAAATGCATGACCTTGCATTTTTTTAGCATTAACTCTAAGCTGCCAAATTCCAGACCATTCCTCTAGCTTTGCTAAGTCCTTCCTCATGTTATCCACACCATCAGCGGTATCTATCCTATTGCAGATTTTGGTATCAACCACCAAGAGACAAACCTTACCAGACAGCTCTTCAGTAATATCGCTTACAAAAGTGTTAAAAAGAGCCGACCCAAGAACTGAACCTTGCAGCAAACCACTTTTTCTCAGAATGAGCTCCATTTACCAATACCCTCTGTCACCTTCCACTCAACCAGTTCCTAACCTAGTCAGTCACTTTAGGGCCCATACCGAGGGAACTCAATTTATTTATTAGTCATCTAAGGGAACCATGTCAAAGGCTTTGCTAAAATCTAAATACACCACATCTAGTGCTCTCCCTTGATCCAAACCTCTGGTCACTCAGTCAAAGAAATTAATCAGATTTGTCTGACAAGACCTGCCTCTAGTGAAACCATATTGCCTCGGGTCCTTAACCCACTGGATTCCAAAAACTTTACTATTCTCTATTTTAAAACCATTTCCATTAATTTACTGGTCACAGAAGTCAGACTTACTGGCCTGTAGTTTCCAACCTCTTCTTTATTTGTGCTTTTATGGAGAAAGACCATATCTGCTCTTCTCCAGTCCTCCAGACCACTCCCGACTCTAGAGAAGCATTGAAATAGTCAGCCAGTGGAGCTGCTAGAACTTCCCTAAATTCTTTCAGCACCCCTCAGATGTATACCATCTGGCCCCATTGCTTTGTCCACCTTTAGTTTTGCCAGCTCTTCATGAACACTGTCCTCTGAAAATTGTTCAGGGATTGCCACCCCTCCATTCCTATTTGTGTTTATCTTCTGCGGTTCTGCTCCTGGCCCTTCAGCTGGGTTGGTATCTGCCTAGTTATGATATCTTTAAGAAGAGATTAAAGGTATTGTCAATTTATAAGTATGTGATAAGGAAGTAAAATATTGTAGTTATTTTAATGAATATGAGTTTGTGTAATGATTATTGATGATTGAGATACCAATATTTATGGCAACCTTAGATTAATTTTGTTACATCCTAGATTTATTTTGATCTAGTATATTAGTTGTAATCTGCTATGAACTATGCTATTGGTTTTAGCAAGCTATAAATGAACTAACTGTAACAGAACAGAAATATTTGTTAAGCAATTCCGCCTTATCTTTATCAGTTTCTACACATTCCTCCCCTTCACCTTTGAATCTCAAAATGCCACTTTGGACTTCCTCCTATCAGAAACATATCTAAAGCTTCGATGCTGGACATGAGACTTAGGTAAGAAATGGGAGATTCCTGTCATACTACTGCCTTCAGAGAGAAAATATCCACCAAAAGGCGGAGAAGTCTAGACGCCCCACGGACAACAACAAGAAATGAAATAAAAGTGGGAGGAGGACCAAGGATTCCAAAGACTGAAAGGATATATAATAATAAAGATGTTTATTGAGGTGTAAAGACTTGACACAACGTCGTGTTTAGGCCGTTAGGCCTGCATCAGGAGTCTTAATGCCAAATGCCTTTGAGAACTATTTGATGAAGGCAAATCCTCAACAAAAGGAGGTCTTTAGAAAGACCGTTGTGAAGGTGAGCGTGCTTCGTTGTCTCCTCTGACACAACACTTGTGTAGAATGCAAATAAGCATTCTATACAAGCGTATAAGCATTCTATACAAGCGTTGTGTCAGAGGAGACAACGAAGCACGCTCACCTTCACAACGGTCTTTCTAAAGACCTCCTTTTGTTGAGGATTTGCCTTCATTAAATAGTTCTCAAAGGCATTTGGCATTAAGACTCCTGATGCAGGCCTAACGACCGAAACACGACGTTGTGTCGAGTCTTTACACCTCAATAAACATCTTTATTATTATATATCCTTTCAGTCTTTGGAATCCTTGGTCGTCCTCCCACTTTTATTTCATTTCTCATACTACTGCCTTCTAAATGCTACCTTCCTAAGCAGGCACACAATCCATCTAGTGGCAGGGCTGGTCTTGACAAAAAGTGCATTCTTCACATGAAAACCCATTCTAAAAGATTGATATAAAGTGGCAAATGGCAAATGATCATTTTCAAAACCTCATGGTATGACCCTAAAGTATATATGCTTGATTTAATATATTTAATCAGAAATAGGCAACTTCCAGTCCATTCAGATTTTCAGGACATCCCTAATGAATATGCATGAAATAGATTTGCATGCATGCTGCTTCAATTCTAATCAAATATATCACATGAATATTCACTAGGAATACCCTGAAAGCCTGGAGAGATTGCTCACAGAGACTGGATGTTCCTTACCCGTGCTTCCAATTATACTGGATAATTGTTCTGATTTAATAATGGTATGCTTCTCAATTGTAAGTGTATTTATTTTTATAATCACCTTTTCACAGACTTTTTCATTATTGTTATGCAACTGATCAGTGACATTGCCTTTTTTTTTCTTGTATTATGAACTAGAACAAGATCATGAGCAAATTTCTGGTACTGACCGAGCAGAGGATGTTGGCTCTGTAATTTGGCGTTGCATTCGGGCATTATGTATGCAGTTTTCCTTGGTGGTTGCCTCAGCTTCTAATGGAATGTCAGGAGAGGTATGACTGATCTTCATAGATGACTCTGGGAGCAAAGAGGACTCTTTCAGGGATTCCTCTGTGTACTCAGGACCAATGTAGTTCAGCTGCCCATCGTTATTTTCTTTATTCTCAAAAAAAAGGTTTCGTTCTCTCCAAGGAATCCAACAGAGTTTCCAAGAAACAAACAGGGACACACTAAACAGAGCAAGTCCACAGGCTGTGACAAGTAAGGAAAGTAAGCTCACTGAAATATCTGAAAGGAAGAATAAAATTGTTAAGTTACTTTTCTTACTAATGAACAGTTGTAAACAAATCAAGAAAATCTACCAGTAGGGTCCTTGATGCCTTTCTTCAAGACCGTACATTGATAAAATACTGTTGAAATTCTCTACAGTTTAAAGACTGTATAGACTAACCAGTCTGCCTATCCACAATCTGCTTGTCCCATACTTTCTTGAATTCAGATACGTCTTGTCTCTACCATATTACTAAGAAGTTGTTCCATGCATCCACCATCCTTTCCATAAATAAATATTTCCTTAGATTACTCCTTGGTCTACCATCTTTCACCTTCATCTTATTACCCCTTTGCTCCAGAGCTTCTTTTCAATTGAAAGAGGCCCACCTCCTTTTTGTTTATACCACAGAAGTATATAAATGTCTTTATCATATTCCCCCTCCTGCCTTTCTTCCAAAGCATATATATATTGATAACTTAAGTCTCTTCTCATATGCTTTATGATGAAAGTGTAATGGTGATGGGGCTGCTAAGCAGCACTGAACACAATGCATTCAAATTTGTCGTCATTGGAATAAAAACGCTAAAAGAATACTACTGCTGTAGCACTTAATTTTAAAAAAGGAGATTGGTAAATTGAGGACATGTCTTACAAATAAATCTAAAAGGAGGGGTTGCCAGGGTCAAAAGTTTGCATAAGGCATGGATGTTATTTAAAAAGACCATTTTGGAAGCCTGGATAAAACTTACTCAAAAGAAGGTCAAATAACAGCCAACATGGTTTAATGGTGAAGTGCAAGAGGTTTTAAAAGGCAAAAGAGCATCTTTCAGAAACTAGAAAGCAAACCTAATGAATAAAATCAGCAGAAGAAAAGAGGTGTTGATGCCCCTGTACAAGTCATTGGTGAGGCACTACTTGGAGTATTGTGTTCAGTTTTGGAGGCCGTATCTTGCTAAGGATTTAAAAAGAAGTGGCTCAAAAAAAGACAACAAAAATGATAAGGGGTTTGGACCAATAGATGTATGAGAAGAGACTGGAGGAACTAAATATGTATGCTCTAGAGGAAAGGAGGATGGGGTGATATAATACAGACATTTAAATATTTGACAGGTATTACTATGCAAGAGAGGGGGAAGTGATAAAACTAGATGACATGAACTGAGGATGCAGGTCAACTTAGGAGTAATGTCAGAAAGTATTTTTTCACTGAGAGGCTGGTAGATGCCTGGAATGCCCTCCCACAGGAGAACAAGAGCTTGGTGTCTTCAATGCGATCTTTAGCCCAGAACATCCTGACCCTCCTCCATGACCTGGAAGCATTACTGAGTTATCTTGGTTGTATTTTGAAAATTAATTATTACAAAAAACCCAAACAAAAGGTAGAGCACATCACAGATTTAGCATCTGCGTCTCCATATCCAGTCCTGCAGGGCCAATGCCCAGGGCATCTATCAGATTTACCATAGTTTCTTTTCATTTTAGAAGGCATCCTGAAATAAGAATGTCTTCAAATTAATTTTAAATTTTTGTAATGAACATTCTAAGCATAAATGTAAAGGGAGAGCATTCCACAATAAAAGGTCTGTTACACTAAAAATATACAACCAGATAGTGTCTAAGCAGAAGATGGCATGAAAAGACTGAACAGCCAACAAGGATGGAACAGCCCCCAGAGATAAGGTACCAGCAGGGTTTACAAGACTCCCAAATGACTTAAGGCTGGCTTTATTTAGGATTCAATCTCTAAAAACTTGCTGAGTAGACAAAGGTAACCAGGTAAATAACACAGTTATTGTTATCCACATTATTCAGTGGCATTTATCTAGCTTCATGTGTACCCTTCCTACGCACTCAACTATCAGAAAGTTAGTACTTGCAAAGATTCTATCCATAGGTCAGGCTCCCTCTCTTCAGCCACAAAACAATCAAACTGACCTCTGGGCAAAGCTCCCAGTGGCAATATCCCCCTTAATGTGCAGTATCTAACCTTCAAACACAGAACTCACAAAACTTGTGCCATCTCTGTTTTAAGCTAACCTGAACAGGAGAACGGCAGCTTCTAGGAACACAGAGCTTCTCAAAGACAGCAGTATGTGTGACGAGGGAGATGGATGCTCACACTCCCTGGGACTTTAATGTACTTATTTTATTGCTCACAATTATTAGTTGCCTTTCCAGATATGGCACATACAACATAAAATATAAATACAAGACACATGCAGATCTAAGACTAATGTAGCAGATGTGACATTGCACAAAAACATATAACAATAGCAAAAATAAGACATTCATGTAAAAACAGAGATATACATGATTGAATAAACATAAACATCTACTAACATAAGAGTGTCTTGCAGGGACAATGTTTATGCCTTTTGCCCTGTCACCAAGGACTCCACCAAGATCACATGTCCATGCATTATGCACCTGTGGAAAAAAAAACAGGCCCTGCCCTTCCTCTTGACTAGGCTGGATTGACACTGTATTGGGCCTTAGGCACACATGCATTTATGACCCCCCTTACGGACAGAGGAGTGGCCTAGTGGTTAGGGTGCTGGACTTTGGTCCTGAGGAACTGAGTTTGATTCCTGGCACAGACAGCTCCTTGTGACTCTGGGCAAGTCACTCAACCCTCCATTGCCTGCCATGAGTGGGGAAAGCATGGGGTACAAATGTAACAAAAATAAATAAAAAATTCTCCAAAATCACTCTCCTAAAGTTACCAGATTTTTGTTGGGCACTTTAATAAACACATGGCACAAAAAAAAAAATCAGCACAGAAAAAAGTGCTATTCTATGAGCTGCACTTAAAGTTAGGCGTGGATTTAATCCTGGGAATTGTGCCTAACTTTAGGTGCAGTCATTTGCACCAACTAAAATGTGGTGCAAACATGCACACCTACATTAGAAGTATATCTCCGCTATTCTATAACAATGAGTGTTAATTTTAAGAATGCCCCCTTTATACCTATGACCCTCCCATTTCCATGCCCCCTTTTTCAGATCACACATAAATACCAATTAAATCTAATTAGTGCAAATAATTGCTTGTTAAAAAGTAAATTATTGGCACTAATTAGCTCATCATTTAATTAAATTGCGTGCACGTCCAAATTTGCACACACAATTTTTGGCAACATTTATATAATTAGGGGGATAGTATACCTGCTCATACCAGCTCTGGATGCAAGATGACAGCCATGACCTCTAGTGATAACTTCAAGATACTACTGCCAGTGGCCAGCCTACCATATAGAGGTCACAGCCAATATTTTGCACCCAGAGGGAGCATGAGCAGAAGCAGTTGGGGTCACTCCTGCCTGTACTACCCCCTAGACCACCAGGGATACTAAGGTAGACCCAAGTAAGCCTGTGGGAGGGGGGCTTCTCTTGGAGGGTGCAGGAAGAGGTCTTTTTGAGGAGAGGTCTGAACGGGGGCTTGGCTCATGTTGGGAGGTCAGCAGGGGGATAGATTTTGTTGGGGGAGTGGGGAGGGGGACTTTGCAATGGGGGGGGGGGCAACTGACAGAACTCTTTATGTGGGTCCTGGCTGAATATCAACCAGGATCTCCATAAATGCCAACAGCCAGCACAAGTCAGGTCAGACTTGGATATTCAATGGCACTGCCCAAACATGGCTTTAACATTGAATATCCAGGTCTAATTTAGCCAGCAATGATTAGCACTTAGAAAACCACTGACTGCCAACAGCTGAATATCACTACTACTACGTTGGAAACCAAATGAAGCAGATATGTATGTGGAAAACAATATTTAATGGATATAAGTCAATAAAATTAGCAAGCCCGACATAGGCCGTGTTTCGCCCCACTGGGCTGCATCAGGGCTACAAAACAAACAATCAGCCCAGTGGGGCGAAACACGGCCTGTGTTGGACTTGCTAATTTTATTGACTTATATCCATTAAATATTGTTTTCCACATACATATCTGCTTCGTTTGGTTTCCATCTTGGAGTTTGCAGATCGATTACCCTGCTGTTTTCTTGGACTATCACTACTACTACTACTTATCATTTATATAACAGTACTAAACATATACAGAGCTGTACACCATACACGTAAGAAACATCCCTGCTCAACAGAGCTTACAATCTGTTCAAGATAGACAAACTAGACAAAGCAGAATTAGGCAGTCATTTATAATGGGAATATTGACTGGTTAGATTGCAAGCCCTCTGGAGACAGGGAAGTAGCTTCTGTACCTGAATGTAACTTTCCTCGTGCTACCACTCCTAAGGCATCAGCTAAATCCAAATATAAAACCCAAAATAAATATGATTAAGGACAAAATAATCCTCCATTTAATGGGACACAATGAAGGGTGATAGCAATTGCTTCCCAATAATTTTTATTCCTTGAGGATGCTGGCACCCCTAACGGTGTTAATGTGTGTGGGGGTTTTTTTCATTAAAAGGAGAAAGTTTCAAACTCTCAAGATAGTGGTAATGGAACATTTCTGAGAAACTGGAGTTGTTTTCATCTCACATATTGCCTCACCATATTAGCAGTAAAATTTGTTGCATATGGTAATTGCAGTTGAAAGCGCACTGTGAATTATTTGTCAGAACTACTTTCCTTGATGTTTCCTGTTTATTAAACTAAACAAATCACTGGTATCTCATTTCTTCAACTTCAAAAGCTAAGGTCAGCAAGCAGCTCTACGAAACCTTTTTAATGACTCATAATTTACTATTAAATAATAAATAAGTGATGTTTGCTGTTTTAATGACATGCATAATTATAGTCCAGAGTTCCTAATGGTTTCATGCCTTCTTATAACCAATTACCCATAATACTGTTCATTGAAATTAAAAATTGAAATGCAGCTGTGAATATTCTGGATGCAATTCTGCTACATCAGTTGTATTTTGTATGTATTCTTTTCTTCAAGAACTAAGTATTTGCAAAAAATGTTCTATAGAGGATATTGAATATGACACATCAGCAATAGGCTACAATTGTTTGAATAGTTCCACCCACATCATAAGACCCAAAATAGTAAAACCAGAACAGTTTAATCTTGTTAGAACGTACTGTAAAAAAAACTATATCAAGCTCTATTTTAATTAAATAACAATATACAGACTATGATTATCCTTCAGTCATCCTGGTCCTCTAATTATTTCAGACATGCAGTCCCACTAAAAGAAACAATCATTTTTCTAGGAATAGTTATAGAGGCCAACCTAAGGAGTCCTTTTACTAAGCTGCGGTAAGCGCTAAAGTGTGCTTACTGCAGCTTAAAATGCCTTCCTGCGGGCGTGCTCAGGCATCCCATAGTAATTTTGGAATCAGCATGCGCTACCCACACACTGAAAAACAGATTTTTATTTTTTAGCATTGGGATGGGTCTGGCGGCAGAGTAGGTGTGTTCTGCACTAAAAGCATCACCGTGCGCTAACCAATTAGCATGTCATCCCTTACCACCTACAAAATGGATAGCAGTAGGAGCTCACATGCTAATAGCCATGCGCTAATGGAAACCAAGGACACTCATCTAAGAAATGACCAAATACAAGCCCTTTGGTCGTGGGAGGAGCCAGCATTCGAAGTGCACTGGTCCCCCTGACATGCCAGGACACCAACCAGGTACCCTAGGGGGCACTGTAGTGGACTTCATAAATTGCTCCCAGGTACATAGCTCCCTTACCTTGTTTGCTGAGTCCCCCAAAACCCACTACCCACATCTGTACACCACTACCATAGCCCTTACTGGTGAAGGGGGGCACCTAGATGTGGGTACAGTGGGTTTTGGAGGGCTCACATTTACCACCACAATGTAACAGGTAAGGGGGGATGGGCCTGGGTCCGCCTGCCTTAAGTGCACTGCACCCACTAAAACTGCTCCAGGGACCTGCATACTGCTGCGATAGACCTGAGTATGACATTTGAGGCTGGCATAGAGGCTGGCACAAAAGAGTTTTAAAAGTTTTTTGAGAGTGGGAGGGGGTTAGTGACCACTGGGGGAGTAAGGGGAGGTGATCCCCGATTCTCTCCGGTGGTCATGTGGTCAGTTTGGTCAGTTTTTGTGACTTGGTCATAAGAAAAACAGGACCAGGTAAAGTCATTCAAATGCTTGTCAGGGACGCCCTTTTTTTTCCATTATGGGTCGAGGACATCCATGTGTTAGGCACACCCAAATACCACCTCTGACACGCCCCCGTGAACTTTGGTCGTCCCCGTGATGGAAAGCAGTTGGGGACACCCAAAATTGGCTTTCGATTATACCGATTTGGGCGACCCTGTGAGAAGGACGCCCATCTTCTGATTTGTGTCGAAAGATGGGCATCCTTCTCTTTCGAAAATGAGCCTGACAGCCACTCTTTTTTCTAGTGATCCCCCACCTCCAGAAATGCATCCTCCCCTCCCCCTCCTCTTGCTGGTGATCATATACTTTGCACTCTCCTTCTTGAGCCCCTGTGCTCCCTCCACTGCCAGGTACTCCCCTTGCAAGAAATCATCCCTTTCCTATTAACCTTTCTCTGGACCCCAGAATCCCACTCCATGGACCCCTAGCAGCATGCTATTTAAAATCCTGCCCTTGGGGGTGTGGCTAAATTTACTAGGCCCTGATGACTCCCTTAAATTAAGCAGAGGTTACTGAGCAAGGTGATAACAACTAATGAACTGCCTAGCACCTTAGGTGCCTATTCTACGTTCACTTGCTCATTAATTTTTATCCTTCATGCTTATGTCTTATTTAGCACAGGTTTTCACCAATGTTTGTTAACAAGTTGCATATAGTGTGCACATCTGTTAGTAATATCCCAAAGTAATGTTGCTGACAAACAGCAGAGAAAGAAGCACAAAGCATCATAGGCAAGGCTGCTTATTTCAATGAAACATACTGCATTAATTACTTACATTCCACCAATCTCACTACATCTTGGCCAGTTACAAAAAGCATGCAACAGTACAATCATACACATATCAGCATTAAAGAAAATCAAAACAATATGGGCCCTATTTACTAAGGTGCACTAATGTTTTTAGCACACGCTAATGCTAAAGACATCCATATATTCCTATGGGTGTCTCTAGTGTTAGCACATGTTAATTTTTAGTGTATGCTAAAAACGCTAGCATGCCTATAGCATAGTTTAGTAAACATAGAAACATGACGGCAGATAAAGGCCATATGATCCATCCAGTCTGCCCATCCTCTCTAACCCCTAACTCTTCCTTTTCCTAAGCGATCCCACATGCTTATCCCACACCTTTTAAAATTCTGAAACAGTCTTTGACGCCACAACCTCTACCGGAAGACCATTCCATGCCTCCATCACCCTTTTCCGTGAAATAATACTTTCTTAGATTACTCCCAAGCCTAATCCCTCTTAACTTCATTGTATGCCCCCTCGTTCCAGAGCTCTCCTTCAGTTGAAAAAGGCTCACTTCCGTACATAAATGCCCTTGAGATATTTAAACGTCTCTAACATGTCTCCTCTCTCCCTCCTCCCTTCCAGCGTATACATGTTGAGGTGCATAAGCCTGTCTCTATATTTTTTGTGTTCAAGACCACTTACTAATTTTGTAGCCGCCCTCTGGACCGACTCTATCCTGTTTATATCTTTTCATAGGTGTCGTCTCCTGTACTGCATACAGTACTCTAAATGGGTCCTCACCAGAGACTTACACAATTGCACTATCACCTCCTTTTTCCTGCTGGTCATTCCTCTTTTTATGCACCCAACCATCCTTCTGGCTTTGACCATCGCTTTTTCTACCTGTTTGGAAGCTTTAAGGTCATCAGACACAATCATAGCTAAGTCCCGCTCTTCCTTCGTACACTGAAACACTTCACCCCCTATACTGTACAGTTCCCTCGGATTCTTGCAACCCAAATGCATGACCTTGCATTTTTCAGGATTAAATCTTAGTTGCCAAATATCGGTCCATTCCTCCAGCTTCGCTAGGTCCTTCCTCATGCCATTCATGCACTCCAGGGTGTCCATCCTGTTGCAGAGTTTGGTATCATCCGCAAAGAGACAAAGTTTACCAGACAGTCCTTCTGAAATATCGCTCACAAAGACGTTAAAAAGAGCCAGCCCAAGGACCGATCCCTGCGGTACTCCACTGACAACATCCTTTTCTTCAGAGCAAGCTCCATTTGCCACTACCCTCTCCTTCCAGTCAACCAATTTTTAACCCAATCAATTACTCAAGGTCCCATACCGAGGGCACTCAATTTCAGCAAAGCCTGTGTGGAACCGTGTCAAAGGCTTTGCTGAAATGCAAGTATACCACATCAAGCGCCCCTCCCGCATCCAACTGTTTGGTCACCCAGTCGAAGAAGTCAGTCAGGGCCCTATATTTTGATTGTCATTTTGATGTCACGATATTTCTTTGCTGATTTTCTGGGATTGATGTAGATTAAAATAGTGGACTGAAAGGAAAAGTTTTGGAAGGGTTGCTAACAAGGGATATTGGGTTTGGCAGTGAATTACCAAATATGACATTGCTAACATAGGAAACCACACAATACCAAGGAACTCTGATATGGGGGAAGATGCTATTTACAGCCAATTTTCTCAAAACAGTTTAAAATGACAACACATTTAGATAAAAATAATTTTTCAATATAGTTGATTGTTAACTAGAGACCATATTAGTGAAGCACTGTTCATACTCAGAGCTCAGTGAATCCTAAATTCATTGCAGTGTAAGTGAAAAATCTGCTGTAGTAATTTGTGAGATGAAATGGGCTGCTTGTAGCTCACAGAAGAACCCGACTAAACCCACAAAGTACTATTCTCCTGTTACTGATACTGAATATCCTCTGTATTCGCAGCATAAAATTATAAAATGGTTTGCAATGTAATAAAAATATGATTTTTTTTCCAGCACCCAAAAGTTTTTCTATTCTAATAAATAAACTTCTCAATAATAATAATAAAGACTTCAGTTTTAGGGGAAGTGAAAAAGAACAGGAGAGCTAAACTGGCATTCTTTTGTCGTACTGTGATAATATTCAGTATTGTCTTTATTATCACCAGACTGAACCTTTTTTGCGCTGCTTTAAAATAATAACAACATCATAATTACATGAGCCATAGTTTGCGACGTCGATATATTTGATTAGGTTGCTATGTATCCATTGACGTCTGGCAAAAAAATATAGTTCGATTTCATTCCAGATCTTGTTACAGAATCTGAAAGAGCAAGAACGTCTTTCTCTTATTACCTGAATCTGCAAGACGGGGTCTGGCTCGATCCCGCTGATAGTAAATGAAATCCGGACAGTTTTCATTTTCCAGAGTCCCATTAGAGCAAAGGTTCACCAGCAGCTGGAGAGCTTTCTGACAAATCTCGTCCTTTAGATCTCCAGGCATGTCCCATCAGCATCCTTCTGAATGGAGAAAAGCTCTCCGCTGCCTTCTTATCACCCGATCGCCTGCTTCAAGACAACACTTCCCACCTTCTGCAACTCTTCAGTCTCAACCCTACCGCTGGGCCTTTTAGGAGCCTCCTATTCCCAGAGCCACATCTCTCAGTCAAGCCTATTATTCCTGCTTGTGAACATCCAGCCGAACGAGGTTATTTTCATATCCCAAGTGGTCAGGCACAGTAAGTGCACAAAGCGCTCTTAAGAGAGAATTTCAATTCCCACAGGTTGCTAGTGCTCCTTGGATTCCTTTCTAGCCGCCACTGTCAGGCGTTTCCCTATCGCCTGCTCAGTGCTGGTATTATTTTATTGATGTATTATATTTAGCAAGGTGACCGTCCAGGGATTTCTGAAGCAGCCGTTCTTTCGGAATACACTGCTAATTGCTGTCAGCTTTGAGGTGCTCTCACAGTCAGCCTCGCTTCACTTCCTCTGTGTCAGCCATCATCCGTCCATACTCAAGAGATCTTCGTGTGTCTCCCATAAACTTTCATTGGTGCAAATGGCTTCAGCCCTAATTTGCTCATTTACTGTAAGTGTATATTCCATTGACAGAAGGATGTACAAATGAGAAGTTAGGTTTTCTAGACAGAGAATACAGAATATATTTCTCTACGCTTTATGGCTGCTTTTTTTCTAAAGTTTGTTGTTATGAAGAGAAACAATATGGACAAACTAATTTGATAACATTCACTGTCATGTAAAAATATATATTTGGTCTATTCACTTGCAGTTTTCAGTTGCATTTCAACTTAGTAACTTCAAGAAACCCTTGGCATAGAAATAATTTTATTTTTTTCATTTAATGTAATGAATTTCTTATATACTGCCTGCAAGCCCCAAAGCTATGAAAGTAGTGCTCATTCAGGTACACTTAGGGTTACCATATTTTGTCCTCTAAAAAAGAGGACACATGTCCTGCCCCCTACCCCGCCCATGCCCCACCCGCTATCACATATTCCCCTCCCCCCGGGTCACATATTCCCCTCCCTTGCCCCCCGTCACCTCCCTTCCCCCCGTCACCTCCCCTCCCCTGGGTCACCTCCCCTCCCCTTACTATCTACTACCCTGGTGGTCTAGTGACCTCTTTGAGGCAGGAAACAGCCCCCTCTTTCCTGCCCGGAGCTCTGTCCTTGCCCTGCATCCTGTTGCTGTGATGGTCTCAGGATTCAAAATGGCCGCTGAGAGTTAAAGTCTCGTGAGGCCGCTTCAACTCTCGGCGGCCATTTTGAATCCCGAGACCGTCAAAGCAGCAGAATGCAGGGCAAGGCAGCGCTCCGGGCAGGAAAGAGGGGGCTCTTTCCTGCCCCGAACAGGTCACTAGACCACCAGGGCAGTAGATAGTAAGTAAGGGGAAGGGAGGCTAGGATAGGCCTGCTGCCCGCCCGTTTGTCCAGAAATCCAGACAAACGAGCGGACTGGCAAAACCCATCCGGACGCCCGGACATGTCCTCAAAAAGAGGACATGTCTGGATAAATCCGGACATATAGTAACCCTAGGTACACTAGGTATTTTTCTATTCCTATATAAAATGAACAAAAAAGCCACCCCCTTTCCAAGCCCCCGCCCCAGCAGGGACTACCATGTTCTTGGTAGGTAGTGGGCACAGGAGCGTCCCCACTTGCTCCTGCGCATGGCTGGTTCCAGTCAAAATGGCTTCCAGTACATCCAGTGGCAGTCTCGTGAAACTGCCACTGGAGGTCCCGACAGCCATTCTGAGATTGGAACCAGCACAGGCAGTAGAATCACTCCTGTCAGTGTTGGTACCAATCTCAAAATGCTGCCAGGACCTCCAGTGGCAGTCTCGCAAGGCTCCTGCGGGAGGTCCCAGCAGTCATTTTGTGACTGGAAACAGCACGGGCAGGAGCAAGTCTCCTCTCCTGCTCGTTCTGGTTCTGATCTCAAAATGGCTGCCAAGACCTCCTGTGGAAGTCTCATGAGGCTGCCACAGGAAGTCCTGGCAGATATTTCTACTGAGCAGCAGCACAAGGAAGGAATGAGTGGGGTTCATTCCTGCCCTTGAAGAGTCCACTAGACCACCAGGGCTTCTCAAAGTATGGGGAGGGGGGGGCAGAGACTGATCAAAGGTAGGAACTTCAGCAGAAACTGAACCCAAGTTTGAATTTCAGTTTCTGTTTCAGATTTGGAACTGAAACTGGCCTGAGTCGGCCTCTACCTGTTTTTGCATATTAACTATGCATTAAGATCTGGATTCTATATATGGTGACTAAAGTTGCATGCACAACTTAATTAATTAACAAGACAATCGGCACTGATAAGCAGTTATCAACACTAATTGGCACTAATTATAATTTACACACACGACTTTCTAAGCATATTCTGTAAAGTGGTGCATGAATCTCAAAAGGGGGCATGGCCATGGCAGGGTCATGGGTATTCCTAAAAATTACATGCACTTGTAGACTATACCTGATCTGTACCCATAGGTGCCCGGTATCGAAGGCTTGGGGAGGCTAGCAGCAGCGAGCCAGCTCCTCCCCCTCCCTCCGGATCCGGTCCCTCACGTTACCGACCTGACTCTTCGTCTTCGGAGCTGTCAGCGCTAACTGTCCCCCGCTGCGCTGGCGCTGCCGGCGTTCGCACTTTAAAAATGGCCACCGAGACTTCCAGAGGCGGCCTCGCGAGACTTCTGCTGAAGCTTAGAAGAGTCAGGTCGGTGACGTGAGTGGACCGGATCCGGAGGGAGGAGGAGGAATTCGCCAAACAACTCGGGAGGGGGTGGCAGGGGAGAGAAGGGAGTCGCTGGGCATTTGTGGAAGGAGGGGAGAGAAGGGTCGCTGGGTATAATGGGTGCATGCAGGGCTGGGGAGAGGAGGATCACTACTGGACATGGGTGTATGGAGGGCAGGGGAGAAGAGGGTTGCTGTGTATGGGTGCTTGCAGGGCAGGGGGAGAGAAGAGTCACTGGACATGGGTAGATGGAGGGCAGGGGAGAGAGAAAAAATGCTTGACATGGGTGGAGGGGAGGGAAGAGTGAGGAAGGAGATGAGATGAGGGAAAAGAAAGAGAGGAGAAAAACTGCACATGGATGAAGAAAATAGGCAGAAGCTGAGGACCAGAAATGAAGAAGAAAGGAGGAAAGGAAAGAAAGAAATGGAAAGGAAGCCCTGGAAACGGAGTTAGGAGGACAGATAGCAGCAGAATCGGATACTGGGCCAGCATGATCAGAAAAACAGTCACCAGACAACAAAGGTAGAAAAAAATCATTTTATTTTCATTATAGTGTTTGGAATATGTCCACTTTGAGAATCAGGTGCTCAACATTAAAAGTTTATATTTATTTACTTATTTATGGCATTTTATCCCACATTAAACATGAATTAGGGTGTTTTGTGGCTCTACATGAGAATTGTTTCATATTGTTGACGGTCTGCATTTTCCGTATGGGTGGTATATTGGTGTATTAGGTTCTGCCCAGTGTAATACTTATGGTACAGTAAGGTTCTGAGTGTGTTTTTGCACAAAATTGTGCATAGTGTTTTGCAGTTGAGCGATTGTGGTTAGTATATGCTTTGAGCAACCACTTTATTCTTTGACATATGATACATATCTAATATCTATATTTAATAAAAGGTATTAATTGTGACTTTTATTTTTATTTATTTATTTTTCTGTGTCTGTACCTAAGTTAGGTGCAGGCATTTACACATGTGGGTACCAATGATGAAGGGAAATGTGGGAGGGAAGTTCTGGAAGCCAAATTTAGGCTCTTAGGTAGAAAGTTGAAGTCCAGATCCTCCAGGGTAGCATTTTCAGAAATGCTCCCCATTCCACGTGCAGGACCTAAGAGGTAGGCAGAGCTCCAAAGATTCAATGCGTGGTTGAGACGATGGTGCAGGGATGAGGGATTTAGATTTGTTAGGAACTGGGCAACATTCTGGGAAAGGAGGAGACTGTTCCGAAAGGATGGACTCCACCTTAACCAGGATGGAACCAGGCTGCTGGTGCTAATTTTTAAAAAGAAAATAGAGCAGGTTTTAAACTAGAATTGGGGGGAGGGGGAGCTGACAGTTACCCAGGAGCGCATGGTTCGATGCTGGGTATCCTTGAAGGATACTATTGAAACAGGACATTTAGGGAATCCCAGTAGAAAGGTTTCAACAATGCTGAAAGAAAGCCAGGTGTGTTTAAAAAGAAAACAGGATAAAGGGTGCATATTATCCCCATCAACTTCTAAGCAGCTTGTGGATGCAAGGAAAAAAATATAATTTGAAGTGCCTGTATACAAATGCTAGAAGCCTAAAAAATAAGATGGGAGAGTTAGAGTATATATCTCTAAATGATGAGGTATAAACTTGGTGGAAAGAAGACAATCAATGGGACACTGTGTTAACGAGTATCCTGTTTTCCAACAGTGGCCAAGCCAGGTCAGAGGTACCTGGCAAAACCCAAATAGTGGCATCATTCCATGCTACCAATCCCAGGGCAAGCAGTAGCTTCCCCATGTCTGTCTCAATAGCAGACTATGGACTTTTCCTCCAGGAAATTGTCCAAACCTTTTTTAAACCCAGATACGCTGACTGCTGTTACTACGTCCTGCAGGAAAGAGTTCCAGAGCTTAACTATTTCTTGACTGAAAAAATATTTCCTCCTATTTGTTTTAAAAGTATTTCCATGTAACTTCCTCAAGTGTCCCCCATTCTTTGTACTTTTGGAATGAGTAAAAAATCGATTCACTTCTACTCATTCTACACTACTCAGGGTTTTGTAGACCTCAATCATATCTTCCTTCATCTATCTGTTTTCCAAGCTGAGGAGCCCCAACCTCTTTAGCCTTTCCTCATATGAGCAGAGTTCCATCCCCTATATCATTCTGGATGCTCTCCATTGAACCTTTTCTAACTCCACTATATCTTTTTTGAAGATACGGTGACCAAAACTGAATGCAATACTCAATGTGCGGTCGCACCATGGAGAGATACAGAGGCATTAAAGTATTTTTGGTTTTATTTACCATCCCTTTACTAATAATTCTCAGCATCCTGGCCGTGGCTATTTTTACCTAAGCAAAGGCCTCCTTGTAACACTGTGGCATGTGTCATTCCTTTTTCCTCAAGGGCCACAGGGATTTGTTCCATTATTCACAAATACTGGCATGTTTTGGCTGTTCACCCTGAATTTAGGGAACACCCGAAAGTGGCATATACACGACAATCTAATATAGGAGAATTATTGAAAAGATCTAAACAAATTACTGACAATGGCAGGCACTCCCCATGTAGGCAGTGCGTGTATTGCCAGTATTCTTGTGATACCAATATGGTCACCATTCCCCGTACTAACAAGCAGTTTATATTGAGGCAAAATACATCATGTACCAGCAAACGAGTAATTTACTGCATCATATGTCCGTGTGGACTGTATTATATAGGACACACAAAAAGACAATTTAAAGTTAGACTTGCCGAACATATTAGTAATTTGCGTCACAATAAAGTTGAAACTCCGCTTGTGGCTCATTGGAAGGAATTTAATCATTCTATTGATCAACTTCGATGTGTCATATTGGTGCAGGTCCCTCCTCTTAGAAGAGGAGGTGACATCAGTGCTCGTTTGCTGCTCATTGAGCAACGATATATATTTACTTGGGGAATGGTGAACCCGTATGGTCTCAATCAAGAGGTTGAATGGGTGTAAGGCAGTGCGCCTTTAAATGTTACAGGGCGTGGTTTTAAGCGCCGGGTATTTAAACCAGGAAGTATTACCTCAAGTCGTGTTGTTTGGTGGTGGGGTCTCCAACTCCCGCTTGTGTGAGTGCCTGTCGGGCAGGCCATCGTTCATTGAAATGAAAGTGAATTAAGTTGGTTTAGTAAGTGGTTTGATAATGTATGTACAAAGTTAACTTCAATGGCGATATTATGATTGTAATGTTACAGAAGAAAAGTGGTTCCTCCTGAGGAAGAGAGTCGAAATGCGGTCCAGCATTGGGGAACCGTTCTGAGTAGGAGCAATATATCTGCCCTGAAGAGGGTTTTGATGCTTTTCACCCATTGCCTATACCTGATTATAACGGAGGATATTTGGTGATGTGCTACTGATACTGGCAGCTGTTTCCGGTTTGAGCGCTGATGATAACCCAGTTTATAGAGGCCGAACGGTGCCATGAATTAAGAGGATTCTGGGATAAATGTAATGCTCTGCGACATGTGATCTGTGGATCAGCTTGTTTGGACAATGATACAGCTTATAAAGAAATGTGATAATTTATGTTGAGTGTCACGATCAGCAGCACAATATTGCATGAATACATATGTTTATGTTAAAGTGAAATATAAGATCTGTCAACTTATTACATTGGATTCGGAAAGTTAGGCAATTATGGGTGAATGGTGTATGAATGAGTTGAAGTCATGATTTTATGAAATTGTTATTAACTACTGTATGAATACATACAGAAGTAATAAAAGGTGTATTTGGTAAAAAAGACATAGTACTGGAGTTTTTGAAGTGATTAGATATAGTTGGAACTCCGGTAGTTTCAAATACTATCCCCTAATTAGTAAAGTTTGTTCTTATGTACACCAGGTTTTAGTTTGCATAAATGGTTGCGCCTATATTTCAGTTATGAGGACAGACGCTACGCATATTCTATAAACCACACCTAACTTTAGACAAGGTTTATACAATAGCACTAATCACGTTTTTTTCTGTGATGATTTTTCAGTGCTATAACCAAAGACCATAATGGACATTACCTGACTCTTCCCCATTTCCCTCTTTAAGTTCCCCCCAACTGCTCCTACCATACATGTACCCCATTATACCACAATATAACTTTCTATTCATTCATACCATGTATTTGTTCAGACCGTAATCGGCTAACGCCGTTAATGGTTATATGTAAACCACATTGAGCCTGCAAAGGGTGGTATGTGGGATACAAATATAGCAAATAATAATATATAGAATAGGGTGCAAAGTTATCTGGAGTGGATAGTTCATTTTTGCAGATCTCCACCCTGTTTGAGAGATCTCTGCCTGAAGTACTCAGCTGCCTTTGACTATTTGGTAGATAGAAAGACAGGATCATCATCACAAAAGTGGTGGGGGGGGGGGGGGGGTTGTTAAATTACTCTTAAGTTTAACCTCTTTTGGTCAGTATCATAAGTGTTTGTTCTAGAACAGAGGTTTTCAACCCAGACTTCAGGACACACTTAGCCAGTCAGGTTTTCAGGATGTCCACAGTGAAAAATGCATACCCTAAGTTATATGCAGATTTCTCATGCATATTCATTGTGGATATCCTGAAAACTTGACTGAATACATGTGTCCTGAGGGCTGGATTCACAGCCTCTGTTCTAGAACTTTATTACTATTGACTGCATTTCTTTGATATATGATTATATAGATTCTAAACTAGAAAACAATATTTCTCTATTATTCTATATACCCTTATTTAATTTTTAAATATCATTATCAAGAATATTAGTATTTAGAATAAGAAGGTTTGTTTGTAATGACTGCTGGGTTTTTTTCTTAATGTTACCAATAGGGAGTCAGTTTTCAGGATATAACCAGATGACTGAGGAGTTACCCAGGTAGATCCTGGGCACTGAACTTTGTATGTTTCTGAGTGGGCAATACGTAAGAGCAGACAGTAGCAACATGTTGGCCTGGGGAAATTTTTAAATACCAGACAACCTTGCAGCATGGAAGTAATTTAAAAAAAACCCTCCCCTTGTGTTTCTTCCCCACTTGGCCCGGCATTTTCCTTTTAGCTTAGTTTTTTTTTTCACATTTGTACCCTGCACTTTCCCACTCATGGCAAGCTCAATGCAGCTTACATGGGGCAATGGAGGGTTAAGTGACTTGTCCAGAGTCACTAGGAGCTGCCTGTGCCTGAAGGGGGACTTGAACTCAGTTCCTCAGGACCAAAGTCCACCACCCTAACCACTAGGCCACTCCTCCACTTGTAACAGGGCTCAGATTTTCATTGTAAATTATTCTGGGATTTATTCTTATTTATTCCCCCTATTTTGTATCTGTTCCTAATTTAATTTAATCCAGTCATTACAGCAGTAGTCCCCAGCCATAAATCCATGCATCAAGGGTCAATCCTTCAACCTTGGGTCTAACAATGTTAGCATTATACAGTGTCTTTGACTGCCTCCCTACTGCTGGGGGCTGTAAACAGACTGTCTGCAATGTGTCCAGTTCTGTTTGACCTGGGGAGTAGAAGACCTGAATCAGCTGTAAAAGCCAGACCCCTGTGCATAGAAGCGCACACGGGGCTGGCTCAAGGCAATCAGGTGCCCTGTGTAAAAACTGAAATTGGTGCACACTTCTTCAGTGATAGCAGGTTCTCCACAGTATCCCCTCCATTGGCAGCAGGTGACTCCATTTTCTCTTTCTTTTGCCCAAGATCCCCTTTCCCTATCCACCCCCCCCCCCTTTCCCTCTTCTCATCACTATTAAAACCAACCCTCAAACTTTCCTCTTTCCTCCAGCCTAGATGATGGAGAAGAAAATGGGAGGGGAGGAGGAGCTATAGAGGGAGCCTCATGCATGGTGCCCTGTGTGGCTGAAGGTTTGCATATCCCAAAAGACAGCCATAACCGCATGATACTACCTTTGAACTACTGGGCATCCAAAAGTTTTCTTTAAAAAAAAAAAAACCTGATATTTGATCCTTTCTATACATTTATAAAATAGCAATCCAAGCCTAATTAAAACTTTCATTTCAAACTTTTATTTCTTTTTCAGGGTCTCTTTATATCTTAAAGTAGATATTTTTATATTCTTAAATGTAGTGTTCTGTTCATAACCTTGCTACTATTCTAAAAGAATTCCTGCTGCTCATGGAATCCAGTGTTTAGTTATTTATGGTATATAAACACTATACATTTTTGGTTCTGATTATAGCATGAGATTCTGATGATGATTATCTCAGATTCATAGGTGTGATTGGTTATTAGAAGAATTAAAAAAAAACTGATAATGTGAATTGTGAGTATTTTGTTAATTATTTTATCATAAATGAGTATTGTAATCACTTTTGGACACTACTCATTTTAAAAGTTATTGTTTCCTTTATAGTTTTCATGTGATGCATGTAATATGTTAACATAAGATTCATAGTCTGCCCTACCAATTGTAGCTCAGGACAGTAACGTAACATTGAGCCTATCTACAGAGTCCAACAACAAGAAAGTAACATAACAAAAGGACCCATTTTGTGGGGCCATGCTGGCAGGTGCCGGTGTAGTGGTGCCAATGTGACCCGTTCACTTTGGGTGGGCTATGTTGGCATTGTTGCATGGCGGCCGCTGGCGCAGCCTTGTAGGGAGGGGGGTAAGATTGTTCTTCACAGTATCTTGATTTAATTTTATGCATACTTATTTGAATAATCTCTTTATACTTGCCTTTAAATTCCCCTTTTTAAAATATCCAATATTTATTAATTCATTCATTCATTGGTTTATCATGCATTTGTCTAAGAGGTTACTTTCTTCTTACTTCAAGCTGATTTATTAAACCTTACTCATATTTATTTATTTGCTGCACTTATATCCCACATTTTCCCACCTATTTGCAGGCTCATTGTGGCTTACAATATAATACAACAACAATCACATTGATGGGATAAGGAAATCAGAATATAGATAACAAATAAGGTGCATGAGAATATCATGGCAATCCTATTAACGGAATGACAATTACAGCCTTATAGCATTTAAGGTGCATAAGAATGCGAAGTGGTTAAATAGGAAAAACAAAACATAATGATAACTGGACAAGATAAATGTACAATAATCAGGGGTTAGTGCCTGTTTGTCCATCCTCTACTCCATCACACTGGCACATTCAATGTTGCCTTACAGCTGGTTGTTAAAGTTTCTTGTTTTTGAGCAGATGTTTTATTTGTCACAATTTTCCTTTAGGTACATATTGCATTATGATTGTCTCTCATATACATTTCAGTACTGCAATAATAATTTTTCAACATCTGATGTCTAGTTCTTTAAATATCATCTCCTTCAATGTAAAGGGCTTCAATAATTTGTTTGAAAGGAGCAAACGCAGATAAGTAGTCACTATTCACTTGTTCTATTATGGGTTGGCAGTTTCAAGGGTTGGCATCAATCCAAACCTAGCAAATGCCATTTTTATTGATTTTTTTTTGTTTTTCAATAGTTAATTTAGAGCACATGGTAATACAGAGGACTTTAATTGAATATAAAGATCATCTTAATAAAATTACCTACAGTAAATAATAAAATTTGTATATCCATAGAGGTTTTGGGTTCCGGTTTGGCAAGTGATTGATGTCACACAGTAGGCTCAAGGATTTGAAATAGCTGAATGCTATGGGAGACCTAATAGCCTGGCCACTGGTTAATATCTGATGCAACTGGTCCCCTTTTTTTTCCTCATTTTATAAAAGAAGACAAAAAAAGAAAAAAGAAAAGTCCACATCACAGTCTCTTTTTTTCTCCCAATACTTTAGCAAAAATCTTTATCCCCACAAATCACACCATTGGTAAATTGTCTAAAAGAAATAGTTTTTTTAAACCTTCCCCCCCCCCCCCCCCCCAATTCAACATCTCTCCCAATTCACACCATTGGTATATTCTGTAAACAAATAGTTTTTTTTTAACCTTCCCCCTTCCCCCCCAATTCAACATCTCTCCCTCTCTGCCCAATCCCCCACTTGTGGCCCACCTACTCCCCCGTCTCTGAACCCTCTCCCCAGCGGCAGCAGCAATTCATGCAAGATGCAGCAGAGGGAAGCCTGCAGGGCCGGTGTAGGAAGCAAAAATGAATACTTTGGCTACCTCTGAGGTACTTCAGGGATGGGGTTCAGAGATGGGGGCAAATACCGAGCCGCAAGTGGAGGAGAGGGTAGTGTAGTGTTGTCTATGGGGGGGCCTGTGACCATGCAGACCCAGCAGTAGCTACTCTTTAGGCCCTGTGTAGTATGGAAGAAGTGTGTGTAAAATACACACACATATACATCTCACTGTTTCATTCACCAAATATACCATAATAACAGCTCAAACTATATTTCTAGAAAACAGGCACAACTGAGCTTGCAGGGCCAAAAGCCGAGACTGCTCAATGATAAGAGCCATTTTCTCCGCCCCAACCGGCAATTAAAAAAAAAAAGGTCCCCTAGTAACATACAAATGCAGCAGGAAGAAAAAGAGCCGCACAGGACTTCACACCTCATCTGTGTGCTTCGCATCTGCTGGTGCCACACTCTTTGACGTAAGGACATCCCATTGAAGGAGGCAGTCGGCGGGACCGAAAGACGTAAAGTTCATCTGTGAACTTCGAGGCCCCACACTGTCATTTTCTTTCTGCTTCAGGCATTATATAAGTACATAAGTGTTGTCATACTGGGACAGACCAAAGGTCCATCAAGCCCAGCATCCTGTTTCCAACAGTGGCATACAGAACTTGAGGCCCAAATTCTGTACGCGGTGCCTTCCTGTCCGCGGGGTCTTTGCAGGCATAACCAGCCTGTGCTACTGTTAAGATGGACTTGAGTGCCGTCACAGGGTGCACTGGGACTTAGTCTCGCTGTCAGGGATCTTCTAAGCCCGTATAGGGAAGATCTTGCAGGTAAATTAAATGATTTTGGGGTGGTTGGAGCGGAGCTTGGCTAAGAGACGTCCGCTCAGCTAAAGAGCATCAGGTGACCCCCCTATTTGCTTTCTCAGCCGCCGCTGCACACTAAGCAGAGGGTTTCAATGTATCATCAATGATGATGCCTAGATCCCTTTCCTGGTCGGTGACTCCTAATATAGGACTTTGCATCACCACATGCATCACTTTAAACTTGCTCACATTAAACGTCATCTGTTATTTGAATGCCCAGTCTCCCAGTCTCATATGATCCTCTTGTAATTTTTCACAATCCTCTTGCAATTTAACAACTTTGAATAACTTTCAGGCTCATTTTCAAAAGAGATGGACGTCCATCTTTCGACATAAATCAGAACATGGACATCCATCTCCCAGAGATGTCCAAATCGGTATAATCAAAACCCGATTTTGGACATCTCCAACTGCAGTCCATCGCAAGGATGTCCAAATCTCAGGGGGGCTTATTGGAGGTGTGGTGAAGGCGGGACTTGGGTGTGCCTAAGACCTGGACATCTTTGAGCCATAATCGAAAAAAGTAGGGACATCCTAAAGTAAAACTTGGATGTTTTCACCCGGATGTGTTTTTTTTTTATGAATAAGGCACAAAAAGGTGCCCAAAATGACCAGATGACCACCGGAGGGAATCGGGGATGACCTCCCGTTACTCCCCCAGTGGTCACTAACCCCCTCCCACCCTCAAAAAACATCTTTAAAAATATTTTGTGCCAGCCTCAGATGTCATACTCAGGTCCATGACAGCGCATGTAGGTCCCTGGAGCAGTTTTAGTGGGTGCAGTGCACTTCAGGCAGGCAGACCCAGGCCCATACCTCCCCTACCTGTTACGTTTGTGGAGGAACCAGCGAGCCCTCCAAAACCCACCACAAACCCACTGTACCCACATCTAGGTGCCCCCCTTCACCCGTAAGGGCTATGGTAGTGGTCTACAGTTGGGGGTAGTGGGTTTTGGGGGGGTTGGGGGGCTCAGCAAACATGGTAATGGAGCTATGTACCTGGGAGCAATTTATGAAGTCCACTACAGTGCCCCCTAGGGTGCCCGGTTGGTGTCCTGGCATGTCAGGGGGACCACTGCACTACAAATGTTGGCTCCTTCCACGTCTAAATGGCTTGCATTTGGACGTTTTAGACATGGATGTCTTTGGTTTTGAAAATCGCCAAAAGTCAAAGAAGTCCATGTCTAAGGACGTCCAAATCCAAGGACGTCCTTGGTATTTTCGAAACAAAAGATGGACAACCATCTTTTTTCGAAAATAAGGTTTTCCCCACCCCCGGATTTGGATGTTTTACAAAGACGTCCAAATCCCAACTTGGACGTTCCTTTCAAAAATGCCCCTCCACGTGTCAGCAAATTCAATTACCCCACTAGTTACTCCCATCTCTAGACCATTTATAAATACATTAAAAAGCAGCAGTCCCAGCACAGACCCCTGGGGAACCCCACTATCTACACTTCTCCATTGAGAATACTAACCATTTAACCCTACTCTCTGTTTTCTATATTTTAACCAGTTTTTAATCCACAATAGGACACTACCTCCTATCCCATGACTTTACAGTTTCCTCTGGAGTCTTTCATGAGATACTTTGTCAAACGCCTTTTGAAAATCCAGACACAGAATATCGACCGGCTCACCTTTATCTACATGTTTGTTCACTCCTTCAAAGAAATGTAATAGATTGGTGAGGCAAGATTTCCCTTCCCTAAATCCATGTTGGCTAGCAGGCTTATTTTCGCAAGAGGACACCCATCTTCCGACACAAATCGGGAGATGGGCGTCCTTCTCTCAGGGTCGCCCAAATCGGCATAATCGAAAGCCGATTTTGGGCATCCTCAACTGCTTTCCGTCGCGGGGACGACCAAAATTCACGGGGGCGTGTCGGCACCATACCGAAAGTGGGACTGGGGCGTGATTTAGAGATGGGCGCCCTTGGCCGATAATGGAAAAAAGAAGGG
This sequence comes from Microcaecilia unicolor, assembly GCF_901765095.1. NCBI lineage: Eukaryota > Metazoa > Chordata > Amphibia > Gymnophiona > Siphonopidae > Microcaecilia > Microcaecilia unicolor. The sequence continues at coordinate 138,279,146 of NC_044034.1, read as the reverse complement.
TGTCCCTGACAAGCATTTGGACAACTTTACTTGGTCCATTTTTTTTCACGACCAAGCCTCGAAAAGGTGCCCAAACTGACCAGATGACCACCGGAGGGAATCGGGGATGACCTCCCCTTACTCCCCCAGTGGTCACCAACCCCCTCCCACCCAAAAAAAAATTTAAACATTTTTTGGCAGCTTCTATATCAGCCTCAAATGCCATACCCAGCTCCATCACAGCAGTACGCAGGTCCCTGGAGCAGTTTTTAGTGGGAGCAGTGCACTTCAGGCAGGCAGACCAAGGCCCATCCCCCCCTACCTGCTACACTTGTGGTGGTAAATATTGAGCCTTCCAACCCCCCCCCCCCCCCCAAAATCCACTGTACCCACATGTAGGTGCCCCCCTTCACCCCTTAGGGCTATGGCTATGGTAGTGGTGTACAGTTGTAGGGAGTGGGTTTTGGGGGGCTCAGCACCCAAGGTAAGGGAGCTATGCACCTGGGAGCAATTTCTGAAGTCCACTGCAGTGCCCCCAGGGTGCTCAGTTGGTGTCTTGGCATGTCAGGGGAAGGGAATTGGGAAATGGGACTTGATATACCACCTCTTTTGCAACTACGCTCAAAGCAGTTTACACATATTCAGGTACTTATTTTTTTTTTGTACCGGGGCAATGGAGGGTTAAGTGACTTACCCAGAGTCACAAGCAGCTGCAGTGGGAATTGAACTCAGTTCCCCAGGATCAAAGTCCACTGCACTAACCACTAGGCTACTCCTCCACTCCACTGGGGGACCAGTGCACTACGAATGCTGGCTCCTCCCACGATCAAATGACTTGGATTTGGTCATTTCTGAGATGGGCGTCCTCGGTTTCCATTATGGCCGAAAATCGGGGACGACCATCTCTAAGGTCGACCTAAATATCGTGATTTGGACGTCCCCGACAGTATTATCGAAATGAAAGATGGACGCCCATCTTGTTTCGATAATACGGGTTTCCCCACCCCTTCGCCGGGACATCCTGCGAGGACGTCCTCAGGAAAACTTGGGCGCCCCTTTCGATTATGCCCCTCCACGTGTCCCTATCCCTCCCTATGTCCAACTTAATTCTCTTTACCCTCCCTGTCCTGTTCTTTTGTTGATATACATTTTTTGGATGTTCACATTCTACAATGTAACCACTCTTGTCACCCAGGTTCACAAGAAGCCTACCGACCGTAACACCTTGTTGGAATATAACAGCTGTCACCCGAGGTCACTATGTAACAGTTTACCCTTTTCGCAATTCTTGCGTTACCGCAGGATTTGCACGAATATTGAGGATTTTAAATTCCATTCTGAGATTCTTTTTCGGGATTTATTTCAGAGGAGTTATCCATTTAAGGTTTTGAAATCTGCATATTGACGAGCTAGTTAAAATAATCGGGACTTACTACTCATGTCCAAACATCCAGATTCTGAAGAATCCAAAATGGTTTGTGTGATGAGGTATTTGAAGGGTGGGAACGTGATGGCAAACACATTACACAAACACTGGGACATTATGAGAACCCATGTAGTGTTCTCTGACCAACAATTGATGATTGCTTTCTCAAGAGGCAAGAATGTAAAAGAAATCTTGAGTCCCTGTAAATAATAGGGGGTTTCTGGGTCCCCTAAATTTAGGCTTATGTGGGGAAGGCTGTTAACAACCCCATCTGACCCCAATCATTGGACCCACTACCTTACAATCTAAACTAATTAACCATGGATCAATCATGGACCAGACAACTCTGCCAGGGGTCTGTCTAGGGATGTACATTTTCCCAATCAGACCCAAAAGGTTTGACATTTAATTCCAGTTAATCTTTTTACTGTCTGTATCAACTTAACAAATTCCCCATAAGTAAGGAATAAGGAAGATTAGCGACAGGTTCAAGGTTAAAGTTTATTACTCACCCAAGTCAGGTTACATAGAACAATGTATTCTTAAGGAAAGGTCTTTCACAGAGATGACACAGGTCAGCCTCTAGTCTCTAAAAACCCCCTTACATACCAAATGTCAACCATATTTATACCCTTTTCTTCCATTAAGTTCTATGGAGCTCTGAAAAAACTATTCCTACGTAAGTAGCCCAGGTAGCCGAATGACGCTTAACCACAGATTTTGATAATTTTATCCTTGGAACAAGTCCCCCACCTTTTTCCGGCAGATGGCCAGTCTTCTTCTAACCATAATGTTCTTTTCACTTCTCCTTTTTTTCATGCACCTGTTACAAGGTCCCTCCCAGCTATCTCTGCAGTCAAAAATCTATTTTCATCACTCCACACTATCAAACTAAAGTCAGCTTAGAAAATGTACTTTTAAAACCAATTCTTCCCTTGGCCTGTTTTACCCAGCAACCCTTAGGTTGGGCAAAGCTCTTCCAGCAGGTCCCAAGCCAGGTAGTAGGCCTCAGGCCTGTACCATATTTATACATCCCGCAATGTTGCCTTTATTTAATCACACTCCGGCTCGTCAGTCCCCTGTTGATCACTTCAAGTGCGGGCATTGTAAAACCTATTGAAAGTGACACATTAATCCAGTGGACAATAGAACTTATCATTCCACTAAACGAACAGATTGTAAATCTTCTTGTGTCATTTATGTTTTACAGTGCCCATGTCACAAAGTATATGTAGGGAAGACCATTAGGAATTTGAACATCCAAATGAATGAACACAGACACAGAGTCACCCATCAAAGAGTAGGGGCACCTTAGTGTCCCACTGTTTGAAGGAACAACATTCTTTTGATGACTTTATGCTTTGGGTGATTCACAGTATTCTTGCATACCTTCCGGATGGTAATTCTGACAGGAGACTACTTCAACTTGAACAGCGCTGGATTCATCCGTTGAAGTCAGTAGAACCTGCTGGTCTTAATGCTATGATTGAATGGTCAGCTTTTTTCTAACAACAAGCATTTTCTGGCAATCATGTTTTTGCTACAGGTCACAGTGTTTTAATGATGTTTTTACACATGATACCCTTTTGCAGCATTTTGATTTATTTTATACTGTGTATGGGCAGCTGTTTGAGGTATGGGAATCACTGCGCATTCTAATCTTTTGATGACATCGCAGTGCTTTTTGGTGCAGGTTTGTTACGTGGTTCTGCCCTTCACTATACATAGGTCAGCGTTCTTTGATAAATTTGATAAGCGGACACCATTTTGTTCCTTTACTGCTAAGTTGAATTGCTGTCAGTATTGAGGAATCAGATGCAGGAGCTCCCTTTATGCCAGGTTGTTTTTCACTCTTTATCTTCTGTTTCGCATTTGTGATATTTTTCATTTTCTGATTTTTGTTCACAGTTGTTACATGGGCAGTACATCAGAGGAAGCTATGGCAGCATTTAAGTCCCCTGAGAAAGCCGAGCAGTGAAATGGGTCCCCGTTGAGATTACTCAGGACCATCCAACTGTCTCAGACAGCCTTCAGCTATAAAATTATGCTCTATATGGAAGCAGACAATTGAACACGTCACATTATTATTTAATGATAAGAATTTTCACAAAAAGAATTTTTTCTACAAAACTGATCAACGGTTTTGGTTGGGGGGGGGGGGGGGGGGTTTCTGACTGATGGTAGAAGCTGTGAACTGTGGCTTGAATGTTATGATATTTTGCTATACAGATATTCTATTGATATCCCAGTCATCTGAGGTCTTTTCCCCCACCAATCTGTTGTGGAGTTAAATTGAAATGAGTTGGCTTCTCATTCTGAATTTTTGATAGAGCTTAAGCAAATTAGAAAATAAGAGGAAAAATTAGGGATTAAAAGTTTTTTGTTTTTCTTTCTATGGAAGCTAATTTTACAGTATCCCGCTTGAATGAGGAGAACACAGTTACTTTACAGTTATTAGAAAGGGAGATAGATTCTCTTCTCTTGTTCAGTTTTAAAGGTACGATTGTAAGTTTTGGTATTGGAGTGGAGAAGAAGCCTAATGGTTAATGTAGTGGCCTGAGAACTAAGGGAACTGTGTTTGATTCCCACTGCAGCTCCTTGTGACCCTGGATAAGTCACTTAGGGGCCCTTTTACTAAGCTGCGGCAAAAAGTGGCTTGCGGCAGTGCGAGGGCGTCTTTTGGGCACGCGTCGGGCTAGTTTTTGTCGCGTCCTGCAAAAAGGACCTTTTTTTAAGGGGTCAGAAAATGGACGTGCAGCAAAATAAAAACTAGCGTGCATCCATTTTCAGCCTGAGACCTTACCACCACCCATTGACCTAGCAGTAAGGTCTCATGTGTTACTCGGGTGGTAGGCATGTAGTGTGCACCCATTGCTGTTTACCGCTGGGTAAGTGCTACACGGTAGAAAATAGAAAATATTTTCTACTGAGTGTTTTTGGCACACGCCAAATTCAGAATTACTGCTCAGGGCACGCGGTAGCTGGGTGGTAATACTGATTTGGTGTGCACAGGGAGGGCCTTAAGCACCTTTCTAAAAGGGCCCCTTAACTCTCCATTGCCCCAGGTACCAAAAACAAAATCTTAGATTGTAGGTCAACTAGGGACAGAAAAAGTACTCGTATATAATATGTAAACTGCTTTGATTGTACTACAGAATGGCAGTATATCAAAGCCCTTCCCCTCTTCCACTGAGAAGGATTGGACTGGATCTGCACTTGACAGTTAAGGTGCCCACTGCATCTTGGAGAAAGACTTGACCAAAAGAAAGAAGATGATTCCAGACAAGATAGGTTAAAAAAAATCTGAGAAAATACATTAACATAACATAACAATAGTACTTATATACTACTACAACCAAGAAGTTCTAAGCAGTTCATATATCAAAAAGAAACCAGGACACACTCCTGGGAATTACAAATAATTCAAATTAAGTAATACACAATCACAATTGGATTCAACAAATAATATATTTCTTAAAAAAACAATGCAGACATTGATTATTCAGAAATTTATGAAGTTCAAAGAAAGACACTAGAAGTAAAGAAAACTCATAAGTTACATTAAACTTTCCTTCTGGGATCCTATAGGAATTTGGAAAACCAAAATAAGAGCCAGTTCAATCAACCAAAAGTGTACACCTAGGGGAGAAGTTAATAAATTGCGATAGGGCTTTAAGTCATGCTATTTGCTCCTTAATGCAACATAACGGGCCCTAATACAGCCTTGACTTAATTTACTGCTGCAATATTTAAGTCACCATGAGGCATATTTTCAAAGCACTTTGGGAGGCTAAGTTCCATAGGTTTCTATGGAACTTTGGGAGGCTAAGTGCTTTGAAAATAAGCCTCCATGGGTTACAGAATAACAAGATGCAAAATGTGCAAATGCATGTTTTACATATCATTACTGTGCAAATATCCCAAAGCAGTGATGGCGAACCTTTCAGAGACTGAGTGTGCCCAAACAGCAACTCAAAATCTAATTATTTATCGCAAAGTGCCATTCCCCCCTCCCCTGTCCCCCCCTACCTCTCCCCTGTCCCACCTCCACCTCCCTCTGAGTTCCAGGCCCCCTCCTTCCCTCCGAGTTCCAGGGTCCCCCCTCCCTCCGAGTTCCACAGGGTCCCCTCTCCCTCCCTCCCTCCGAGTTCAAGAATCGTCGTCCCTCCCTTCCTTCGAGTTCCAGGTCCCCTCCCTCCCTCTGAATTTTAAAAGTCATCTCTTGACTTACCTCGTCGGGGACGGGTTACGGCGGCCGGCAGCAGCGTTAAAATGTGTGCAGGCTCGGCCCTTCTCTCTCTCTCTCTGAGCTCTGGTCCCGAGGGAGGGAGGTAGAGGGGAGGGGGGACCCTGGAACTGGGAGGCGACTCTGGCTGAGGCGACGGTGCACGTGCCAACAGAGAGGGCTCTGCGTGCCCTCTCTGGCACGCATACCATAGGTTCGCCATCATTGCCCTAAAGCGACTTGAAGTGATATACTGCAAGTTGCATTAGGGCAAAAAAATCAAAGTAAAATAAGCCAGGGTTATTTCACCACCTGGGAGTATCGGGCCGTATAAGGAAACATGATCTCTAGTGGTAATCATGCCATTTTGTGGCTAGTGTCAAATTGGGCAGGAATAACTGGGCATCAATCCTGCCCAAATACCTCCTTGAACCACCAATGGTGAAAATGTAGCCCATTGAGGGTTTGAAAGCAGCCTCGGAAGGAAGTGGGAGGCCCTGTGTGACCTTTAGGAGGGCTTAGGCTGAGGGGACCCTACTCTGCTGGCCAGGGAGCATTGGATCGTGTCTTTGCGGCCCAATGCTCCTGGGCCTCTGGAATAACACGCAAAGTGGCTCATAAGCAGCGTTATGCTTTTAAAACAGGATTCAGCAATTTGTGGGCCTTAGATATTGAAGGTTGCTGAATCCTGTGGGAAATCAAAGTGCAGGTAAAAGATCTTTTAATGCACCTTGATAACTTCCCCCCTTAGAGTTGTTGAGTGAAATAATTAAAAAAAAAAACAACTTATCTGATATATCAGAGCCATGTCTTAAAGAAATTTGGTAATTACTAGGGAAAGAAAATTTGAAAGTATTGTACTTATTGTAAACTTAATCAAGTGAAGAACAGTTTTATTGAGTACGTTCAGATTCATCTTAGTATTTAACTAGGGCTGCATTTTGATTAAAAATTTTAATCATGATTAACCGTGTGATTAAAACTTTTAATCTCGCAATCCTCCAACTGCACTTGAGAATATGTTGCATCATATGGCCAGACCAACTCAAGAGAGATGAGCCCTCTGGGTGAAGTAAATAGACATGCAGGTATCCCAAGAAGAATGATAGGCAAACTTACCTCAAAATCAGGAAAGGACTCTCCCACCAGAAAACCAAGAGGTTCTCCCACACAGAATCAACAACTTCATCAGGCAGAGTGTTGGTGACTAACAAGTAAAAGGAAGAACCAGTCACCTCCAGACATGGCAGAGCGCTGGTAGACAACCCAATGTCCCAAAAGAGAGAATGAGGATTGAAAAACACCACTCTAATCCAGGCAGAGCTTGATGGAAAAATCCTGAACCTTCCCTGGGATGTTCACATCTTCAGCACAGACCACCTCACAGACCTGCAGTATGGTCTGACCAGATTTCAGACTGGCAGTCATAGTTTCGGACTCCACTGGGCTTTATTGTAGTCTATTCCAGAGGATGTGATTCACCAATCCACATAAATTCCCAGTCTGACAAGGCAATCTGATCCCAAACATAAGGGCTCCTGTGTGCCTCGGACAATAGAGAAGTGGTGGGTGAAAGTCTTTGTCCCAGAATCAAGGAACGGCTGCAAATTCCAAGTGGCTTGGTACCTTGGCCTGCACCTGCACAAAAGTGGTGGGGCACTTAACTGATGGGATGTGAACAGACATAACAAGATGCCTGATCAAGAAGATGTCACAAAGCAACAACAGAGAGGCCGGAAGTGGCTGAGTACCCTGCAGATGGACTGGAACTACCAAAGCATCACCCTGCTGATTAAAAGCAATTAACATGCCAGGATGTGATGTGTCAGGCTTGGAAAGAGAAGAAGAAGAAGCTTCCCTAGGTACGTCCTTGGCAGCAGACAGCTGGTCACATGTAGCTGGCGAGGCATTCAAAACAATCTCCAAATTATCAGCACTAAGAACAATGTCAGCTATCAGATGTTTCTGGACTCTGATTACTTCACTATGCTCCTAACCCCCACCACCACCGTCTTCACAGCATTATCCATCTGGAGCTCCAGAATGCTAGAAATTTATTTGAATGAAAGTTTCCCAAAGTCTACGGAGCTAGATCCTCCGACTCTGCTCACGCGCTGAACTCTCCCATAAGGAATTGGGCGCTTAACTTGGGACCAAACCACTTCCTGGACATAATCCAAAATAGGCTGCACTCTCTTCAATAGATCATTTCCAATCAAGAATTTGTCACCTCTATTGGTGGTGATAATCACCAGATGCTTCACAGTAAGGTGCCCGAACAGTAACTGAAGCCATACCTGACCCACTGTTCCAATGCGCTGGTTGCCATAAGCCACAAGTGACGTCACAAGGAGTACTGTGCAGTGTGGCCTGAATTCCCCCCCCCCCCCCTTAGGAAAGCCTCAAGCTTCTGAAACAGGCCATGGGTAATCAGTCATCTCAGAGGCTGTATCCAGCAGACCCTGACAGGGAAATTTCTGTTGTATGAACAGATCTAACGTATATCTGTGGCTCTTAGGTGTAAGTTTACCCAGAAAATAACTTTTGTCCCTGATGGAGTTCCATGAAGGAAGGCACTCCTGGTGTGTGGCCTGGTCACTGGCGGATGCAGCAATAGTCTCCTCGACGTCGGCAGACAGTATATTCACTTGAACAGTAGATATAACAGTCTGTGAAGATACAACTGGAATGGTTAGTTATACCTGTTCATCTTCTGAAGAGAACTGAAAGGCCACCTCAACAAAGTTAACACTAGGCCACACTACAGCCTGGAGTCCAGAAGATTTGTCTGTTGGTTTCTGGAATTTCCCTCCTCCCCTCTGGGAAGAGGCCAGCTTCTGCTGGGGACTAAGGACAGGAGCAAGCTGTTTTACTTCAAGATGGGCAAGCTGAGCTTCCAGAGCTCTGATATTCTCTGCAGCCCACTTGTTCTTGTTGAAGCACTTCTTTTCAGACTGATGCCAGTCTTTGCTATCTTTGCAGGTAGCTCACATCACCAGGCTGGTGATTTTGAGGATTGCCAGCAGGTGCCTGTAAAGAAGAGGCCAACGGTTTATTCTCAAGAGACAGTGCTGACTTAGCACACACAACTTGTTGGATGTCCTTCAGCCAACTTTTAGAAGCAGACTTGGCAACAGGCAGCAGGCTCAACAGGCAGCATACTACAAATATCAAAAATGACCTGAGCCTGGAAAAAGGCTCCTTATGTTTGCCCGCTAATGGAATTTTCATCTTGTCAGGCAGACCTTTCACAAAAAGATTCATTTGCCAAATTCAAGATCCTGGAGGTATTTGGCAGCCTCTCCTGGTAAAATGCTTGCTTCAGGTGATAGGCCCATTCACATGGACTCTCATAGAGCCCACAGTACATGGTATAGGCTGCTCGTCTCACTTCTGTGGGATCTGCAAAATACCCATAGCGCTTTATTAAAGGCTGCTGCACAGTGAGCAAATCAGAATTGTCTGTTCATACTGTGTTATGATATGCATGACAGTCTTTATGGAATGTCCATTTAAGTAAAGCCTGTTGATCAGAATCTGAATAGAAATGGGCCTGTATAGTATTTGACCCCTTCTTAAATGGACAGTCATAGTTCTGAGTAGCTTCATGAGGTGTGTCTGCTTTTCCAGAAATAGTGGAGCTCCCTCATGTGGCTGCTTGTGGGAATGCTTCTCACCAGCAAGATCAGTAACCCATGGAGCAGATTTACTGACAATGTCAAGGTGAGGCCTAACTGGGTGGAGCATGGGATCAGGTTTACAGCATATGTCATTAGGGAATGCAGATGGAAGAGACCTGGAAGGGTGTGGTTGGAGGTCTGCTTCAGTCCAATCCTTAGAATGTGCATGCAAACTGTTAGAACTAATCCGCCACACCTTTCTGGGACAATGATCAGCATAACTGACTGTGGAATGAGAAGAGACGTGGGGCGGCGGGAGTAGCCCGAGATTGCCTGATATACAAGCCCCCCCCCGAGAGAGAGGGCTGCTGATCAGAGACCGCTGCAAACGGTCGCGCGACCAGAAACAGGAGGGCTGGGAGAACGTGAAGTTATTAGCACACTGTACGCAGCAGATCAAGCTCATCTACTTTTAACATTTTTCCGATCGAATCCGGGAAGATCCCGAGGATCCCGCTGTATCCGTTTTTTACCTTCTGCCTCTCGCACAGCATGCAGGTCCTGCTTCACAGCTGCAAGCTCTGCAGAATTCTCTGACAATGGCAGAGAAAAAGCATTCCTTTCAGTCAGGACATGTTTTTAAGCTTAAAGTGAGAGTGTCATGTTTCTCCTGGAGGTCTTCCAGGTCCACCCTAGCCATGCACAGTGCCAAGTTAGAAGATTTGGTTTATTTGACCTTAATAAATCAAGGTTTAAGACTTGCATGTCAGCCACAGACTTTCGATTCAGTTCTGCCAACTGGTAAGTAATCTTAGCAGCTGCTGTGGTCTGAAAATCCAAGTCTGCTTGCAAGTTTGAAATTTGAACTGAAACAGCAAGAGATCGCTTTCTGAGATAAAAATGGCTGTAGTATCTGAATCTGATTTGCCAAAGCAGATTTGTCAGCCTTAAAAGAAGCACATTGGCATTGAAGCGCAAACACTTCTTACAGGGCTGGGACATAGCGTCTACTAAAGAAGTGCAGGCACTTTCCTCTGCACCCCCCCCCCCCCTTCAGCAGTGGCGTAGCCAGACTGCCAATTTTGGGTGGGCCTGAACCCAAAGTGGGTGGGCACAAAATTTTCTCTCTACCCCCCCCCCCCCCCCCCCCCCCAGCAAAATGTAGTCACACTCAGATGCATTTGTCACACAGGGTAAAGTGCTGCTTTTCAGTACATCAGATTTCAGACAATTTATTTAATAGCCTAATCCTTTTCAGTGAGCTTTCAGATGCCAAAACCTCCTGCCTCAGGTCAGTATAATGCTGTTACGGTATCCTCTCCTGACCTAAGGAAGGAAGTATTGGTCTCTGAAACTTTATTAACACCATATTACTTTACCCTAAATTAAAAATAAAATTATTTTCTTTACCTTTGTTGTATGGCCATTTACTTTTTCTCATTGTGTTGCTCCCTGTCTCTAGATTCTGCTTTCCTTCGTTTTCGCTTAACTCTTCTGCCAGGGTTTCCTGGCCATTTGTCATTTTTCTCTCCTTTTTCTTTGCTTTCTTCAATATTTTTCTGCCTCTCTCTGTGTCCAGATTTAATTCATTCTTACTATCCATTCTTTAATTTCCTTCATCTACTTATGGCTTTTCATCTTTTTCTCACCCTTGTTCTCCCCATGCCCCTTCCTCTTATTCTCCAATCTTTCACTACTCCCCCTTTCCATGCAGCCTCTCCTCTTTCTCTCCCCATCCTTCCAGTCTCTCCCCTCTCTCTCCCCATCCTTCCAATAGTCTCCCCTCTTTCTTTCTGCATCCTTCCATCCAGTGTCACCTCTTTCTCCCTACCCTTCCATCCAGCATCTTCCCTCTTTCTCTCCCCATCCTTCCATTTCCCCTCTTTCTCTGCCATCCTCCCATCTGTTTTCCCTCTTTCTCTCCACATCCTTCCATTTTCCCTCTTTCTCTGCCATCCTCCCATGTGTTTTCCCTCTTTCTCTCCCCATCCTTCCATTTTCCCTCTTTCTCTGCCATCCTCCCATCTGTTTTCCCTCTTTCTCTCCCCATCCTGCCATCTGTTTTCCCTCTTTCTCTCCCCATCCTTCTGTTTCCCCTCTTTCTCTCCCCATCCTTCCGTTTTCCCTCTTTCTTTGTCATCCTCCCATCTGTTTTCCCTCTTTCTCTCCCCATCCTTCCGTTTTCCCTCTTTCTCTGCCATCCTCCCATCTGTTTTCCCTCTTTCTCTCCCCATCCTTCCGTTTTCCCTCTTCTCTGCCATCCTCCCATCTGTTTCCCTCTTTCTCGCCCCATCCTTCCATTTTCCCTCTTTCTCCCCATCCTGCCATCTGTTTTCCCTCTTTCTCGCCCCATCCTTCTGTTTTCCCTCTTTCTCTGCCATCCTCCCATCTGTTTTCCCTCTTTCTTTCCCCATCCTTCCGTTTTCCCTCTTTCTCCCCATCCTGCCATCCATTTTCCCTCTCCCATTCAGGCCCACCAGCCCCAGCTCCCATTGCCGGCCACTGCTGCCATCAGCTGAGCGCTTCTTCTTTTTGTAGCGCCGGCCACTGCTGCTCATCAGGAAAAGCAGCAGTGGCCGGCAATGGGAGCTGGCGCTGGGCGGGCCTGGACTGAAATTGGGTGGGCCTGGGCCCACCCGTAGCTACGCCCCTGCCCTTCAGAAACCTGAGCAGTAGCCAGGTCAAAAACCTGTTGTAAATCAGTCTTTTCAGTTTCAAGGGTAGAACAGTGAGCCTTGAGGTCAGCTAATTGCTGGGTACACTGTAGCAGTTCAGAACGTAGCCCATCTCCCATTTCCACAGCAGACTAAGTCAAAAGCTGGATGATGCTTCAGTGCAAGTAAAGCACACACCAAATCACAGACAGACTCAGGAGAAACACTGGATTTAGACTTAAAGACATATTGCAAAACAGCAGCGTAAGCTGAACTCTGTGTCACTCCCCCTTGAAAACAGTTTAAGCAAAGACTCCAAATAAGGATGCTGCCTAGGACGACTAAGCATTAATGTAGAAACCCGAACAAAAGCAGAAAGTTCCAATTCAGAGAGCAAAGGAGAAACAGTAGCCATAGTGTCAATAAAACACACAGCCAAGACGAAAAGAAGAGACAAGCTTCCTAGGAGGCACACAGAACCAAACAGGAAGACACTAATAACCCAAAGAAACAATGTAATAAATTCCTTACAAAGGACAGAACTGTCACAAGCATAACGATACCATGGAAACTCTTTGTGGTTTTCCACTGAGAATGTTCAAGAGAAATCCGACGTTACCATGACTAAGAATGATCATTTCTTGGACACTACTGTGGTCATTGTAAAGACTGTTTGGTTAATTAGTACTCCACGTAATGAACTTACGGTCACTTTCCATAAACATGATGTTTACCAATCGTTTCCCATTACCTTGTAATGTTTGTTTGATAGCTGTTCCCAAGAATTCTGTTGCTAACGTTGGTGGAGTTGCTCTGTTTTACTTTGACCCAAATCTAGCTGCTGGAAGACTCGCATAATAATTGATCTTGCTATTGATTTCATACGCACGTATGGGATGCACACCAAAAATGAAATTGCCGCAAGAGCCACACAGTAGTCAGTAACTCCATTTTGGCACACATTGGGCACGTGTAGATGCTTACACGGCTTAGTAAAAGGACCCCTTTAATTTTTATACTGCTTAAAACAAAGCAGTGTACAAAAAAACAAAGCAAAAATACATAGCAAGAGCACAAATAAAAACAATACAACAAACACTCATTAAAAATAGATATAAAGTGCTAGGTCTCATAACATCAAAAATACTGTCTCAGAGCTGCATAAATTGTCTCAATCCTTCTTACAGAGAGGCTTCAGTAAACACAGAAGTCTTTAAATTTGTTTGAACTGCAAAGCCTCTGTGCATAAGCACAACTGCCCATTCAAAGAATTCTATATTGAAAGCCCTGCTATAGAAAAAGCTGCATGCTTTGTATTATGATATCTCACACGAACAACTGAATCAAAAGAAAGATGCATCGCTTTCTCTGATCTCAAGCTGCTACTAGGATCGTACACACAAAACTATCCTTTTAGATACTTTGGAGTAGCCAAAAATATTACTTGATGAACAAAGCATAAAACTTTAAATTGAACCTTAAACTAGACAGCCAGTGCAGCTGTTTCAGAGTTGGAGTGATAGACACACCAACAACCAACCTCACCACAGTGTTTTGGATCAACTTCAATGCTCAAATCCTGGACTTATACATACCAAGAAGTAGTCCATCCATAACAACACATATTATGAATCATTTCAAGAAAATCATATGAGGACAGCATAGGTTTCAGCCTATATAACAAAAACGAAATTAGGCAACATGACTGAATAACATTCACCACCTGATTCTTTATAGCCAATCCTGAGTTTAAAAAAAAAACACCTAACAATTTTACAACTTTATAAACTGGTAATCTCATCTCATTTAAGTTCCAAAATTGTGGCCAAAGCTCCTCCATAGTTCTTCCCATAATCATCACTTCAGATTTCCCAATATTCAATAACAAACCATGTTCATACATCCAGCAATTAATCTCATCCATGTAAAACTGCAACTGTGTTTCAAGGCCAACTCGGGGAAAAAATTGTATGTCTTCCACGTAAAGACAATAACTTATTCCCAATCCCTGGAAAATCATGCCTAAAGAGGCCATATATACATTGAACAGTAAAGCCGAAAGGACCTCACATGCAAAGACACTCCTTCCAAATAGGAGGCAACCCAGTCAAATACCATCTCATTCCTAAATCACTCACTTTTAATAACAACAGCTGAATGTTCATCGAGTCAAAAGCCCCTGAAATATCAAGCAACACCAAACAAAAACAGATATTCTGGTCAGAACCTTTCCTCGGCTCATTCACTGTAGATAACAAAAGAGACCTTTTTTGTCTATTAGATTGTAAGCTCTTTGAGCAGGGACTGTCTTTCTTCTATGTTTGGCAGCGCTGCGTACGCCTTGTAGCGCTATAGAAATGCTAAATAGTAGTAGTAGACCCGACCCCGTGAGCTTGACAAAAGCCAAATTGACACACATCCAAACAACAAACCTTTCCAAGAAAATCCTTTAGCTGTCTTAAAACAACGTTTTCCATCACTTTCCCCCAAAAAGGCACAACTAAAATTGCCTAAAATTACTCATAACAGAAACATCTATCCCCTGTTTCTTCAAAAGAGGTTTAACTGTTGCTTGCTTACGACTATCCAAACACCTTCAGATAAGGACTTACTAGCAATTAGTCACAACTGGTGCAACTTCACTTGCCAATTGCCAATCACAACCAAAGAACAAGGATCCAGAAGAGATTTGGTGGGGGTAACCTTAGCAATGACAGCTCTCACATCTTCCACTTCAAGATCTTCAAAATCAGACCAACCTCAACATCATCCTCCCTAACTTCCCTTACATCAATACAATTATTTGGCAAGTTCACAACCAGAGATCTCAACTTATCGGCAACAAAAGTTGCTTATTCATCTGCACCTGGATGTTTGTCTCATTATACCTTGCCTACACATATTAAAGGATCTTACTTTGCTTTGCATTATTATTATTTGTTACATTTGTACCCCACATTTTCCCACCTATTTGCAGGCTCAATGTGGCTTACATAGTACCGTGAGGCGTTAGTCGCCTCCGGTGATGAAACAAATACAAAGCGATGTTATTATCAAAGAGGTTCAAGTGTTACAAACACATTAGGAGAATTATAGAGAAGAAGTGTTCATTATGGCTTTGGTTTCGTTGTGTTGCTGGGTTCAGGCACCTAAGTTGGGTCATTCTGAGTGTTCACTCCCCAAATTTAAATCAGCTTTAAAAACTTATATATTTACCCAAGTGTTCCCTGAGTACTTAGATTTAGGAAGCCAATAATTCTAACAGCATAGGAATTTTACACTATGATGTAGTTTTTTGTGGTTGGTGTTTTTGTTTTGTATAGAGCTTTCTTTCATTTTCTTTTCATTCTATCCTTTTCTGTTTGATTTTGTAGTTCTTTTAAATTTTCTCTTTAGATTGTACATGCTTTGATTTTGTGAAAGGCAGTTAAGCAGATGTTCACTAAACTAAACTTCATTAATTAAAATTGTTGATATATTTCATGTTTCATTTGTATAACTCTATGGGAATTAGATTTAGATTTTATTATTTATAACCTACCATTATCCAGGGTGAGGTAAAAAAATACACTCATAAAACTCATTAAAAATACTTCACAAAGAAGAATTAGCTAATAACAAAATCCGTAACTCAGCAAGTTCAAAAATACCAGCAATCTGTTTAAACAGCAGATGCAAAAAAAGCCAGACATATCAAATGGTGCTTTAACTTGCACTTAAATGTCAGCACATAAGTCTCATGTTTCAGTCCAGCTGCAAGTGATTCCATTCAAAAGGTCCAGCAATCGAAAAGGACCCACTCCTCGTGATATCCAGATGAAACAGATTCATAGCAGGTATAATTAAATTTCCAGCATTCATAGACCAGAGTACAACAAAAAGCACCAAGAGCCTTCAGAAATGAAACATAGTTCTTTTTTATTATTCCAATATTTTTGCTGTACTCTGGACTTTGTTCTGTACTTTGAACCCTCTCTGTGCTGCAGCATTCATAGACCGCAGTTGTCTTGATGGAACATAACACTTAATAGCATTCTGCAAATACACAGTAGTTTCATGACATAAAACACGATGAGTCAATTTCAACAACTTGAATTTCACCCTGAATGTTACCGGTAGCCAGCCAAATCGCTTTAATATGACCATATTTCAGCGAGCCAAAAACAAGGGGCTCTGTTTACTAAGGTGCACTAGCATTTTTAGCACTTGCATAAAATTAGCACGCGCTGTGTAGGCGTCCATAGGAACATTGTGGGTGCCTACACAATGCGCGCTAATAGTTAGCACATGCTAAAAGCATTAACGCACCTCTAGTGTGGCTTACAGGCTTATTTTCAAAAGGGATCGCCGGCGATCTTCCGACACAAATCGGGAGATCGCCGGTGATCTCTCAATCCCAGCTAAATCGGTATTATCGAAACCCGATTTTGGCCAGCCCCAATTGCTTTTTCGTTGCAGCACCGGCCAACCTTCAAGGGGGCGTGTTGGTAGGCTAGCGAAGGCGGGAAGGGGCGGGGTTACGAGATGGCCTGCTTCACCTTATTATGAAAAAAAAAGGTCGGCTCGAACGAGCATTTCGCCGGCTGGACTTGGTCCATGTATTTTTATGACCAAGTCCCAAAAAAGAGCTCCAACTGACCAGATGACCACCGGAGGGAAGCGGGGATCACCTCCCCTTACTCCCCCAGTGGTCACCAACCCCCTCCCACACAAAAATGTAAAACATTTTTTGCCAGCCTGTATGCCAGCCTCAAATGTCATACCCAGCTCCCTGACAGCACTATGCAGGTCCCTGGAGCAGTTTTTAGTGGGTGCTGTGCACTTCAGGCAGGTGGACCCAGGCCCATCCCCCCTTACCTGTTACACTTGTGGTGGTTAATTGAGCCCTCCAAAAAACCCCAAAACCCACTGTACCCACATGTACTGTATGTAATGCATTCATTATTGTTGACACTGATGTTATGTGTGATGTAAGGTTTTGCACTATACCATGTCATTGTATAAGGTATATGTGATATGTTCCATCATCAGCATGTGTAGACTGTATACTGGTTTTACCATGGACATTGCCAGTCTTGTGTGCTATACCTTATACTTTGGTTTACAGTGGCTACCCACTTTTAAGCAATCAGGGACTGGTTACAGCCTGATTTGAACTTTTGGGTTCTGCCATGGTTACCCACTTTAAATAACTGGAGGACTAATTACAGTCCAGTTACTTATTCTACAATGAACAGTATTTTTACAGTGCATGGACATGTTAGTAGTTTATGATTTCTACTCGAATACCTATTGGCAGCATTTGTTGCAAGCTTGCAAGAAGAACATACCCAGTATCTAGCCACCCTGGTGGAGTGTTTACAGGGGGCTAGAATGTTGCCTAGAGGACATGTAATGTTTATTGGATGCTTTAATCTTTACCATCCATGTGGTTAACATTATTGCATCATCATCACCTTGTCACAAATTACATTACTTTTTAAATGAACAGGTAAGTTTTTTGACTTCAATGGACAGTCATTGAAATTTTTGCATCATTTGATTTACTTATGGTCATTGAACAAGGTTATTTACATTGCTTGCAATCTTACAGTAACTCATCATATCATATGTGTTTTTGCTCATACGGATTGATGAGATCTTTGTCTTTAAATCATTGTATCTCTGAACTTGCATATGTTGTATTGACAATTATGTATGTCTTGGTGAGCTGGAGTGCGCACACTGTTGGTCCTCTAGCTAGTGTTTCAAGCCCCTTTGGTTTCTTTTTAAGCCGCAGGTCCTTGAAAGAGGCCAAAACCCTGCATAAATCACTTACAACGGAGCACTAGTCTACATCATGAACCTGACCTTTACAGATTTGGCCACTGTCGGCCATAATGCAGTGGATGGAAATTGTGGAAGGCCTTGAGTACAACGTGGAGACATCCAGTCTGACATAGGCAAAACAACTTTGACAACAACAATTTTTGTGGCTGTATTTACAAGGACATCGGGTCATCATGATCCAGTCAATCTGGTACCAAGACTTGGGGAGAGGGTATAAAAACCCCTACCTTGAAGGAGGTATCAGCTAGTTGGCTAGCGAGCTGTTATCTGATGGACCCTAGATAGCAGCCATCAGCTATCTCCGAGCCTGCCACAGGATGAAGGCTCGTTAATCTGTGGCATCACCTGCCTGCATAGACTCTTACCCGGCTGGGGAAAGTCCACCTGCTGCTGCCTGAGTTCCTGAATCCTGGTCCATCATCATCAGTTCCTGACCTGCCTGCCGATCCAATGTTCGCAAGTGGTATCATCTGTCAGGTTGTACTGCTATTGCTCAGTGCCTGGTAGTGCTTGGAGGTTAGGTATCCTAATAATTTTAGGATTAGGATAAGTGTTCACTATCTTAGTTGAGTGGAGTGGAGGAGTAGCCTACTGGTCAGTGCAGCAGTCTGATCCTGGGGAACTGGGTTCAATTCCCACTGCAGATCTTTGCAACTCTGGGTAATCCTCCATTGCCCCAGGTACAAATAAGTACCTGTATATACTATGTAAACTGTTTTGAATGTAGTTGCAAAAACCACAGAAAGGTGGTATATCAAATCCCAGTCCCCTTCCCTTGACAGGTACTTAAGACCCTTTAACATCATTTTGGGTGATTTTGCATAATTAATTGCCTCTGATTACCCTGCTGCCAGTACTATACAATTAACATGTTTACCTTTTTAAAATATTTTGTCCGTTACTTAGTATAATTGTAAAAATAAATATAATTGTGGACAGTTAGAAATAAGGATTGCAAGTGAGAGGCTTGTCTCCTAGTAATATGTGCTTTGTCCCCACAGTTCCACCACAACAGGTGCAAATCAGTAATACCACCATGCACACCACCACTTACAGCAAGACCAAACACCACTTAAACCCTCACCCAGCACACACTTACCCAGGACCAGTACAAGTAGTCAGGACCTAGATACTTGCCACACTGAGAAACAGGGACTACACAAACACATGGGCATTGTACACAGGGACAATGAGGAACACAGTACAGGCAGGTCAGGGGCTACAATAGGATGTGTGATGGGTTATAGTCAGTGAGGGGTTGTTGGGAGAAGATCACAGTAAAGGGGGATGGGCCTAATATATAGCAGGGGATGGGTATAGCTAGGAGGGAGGCAGGTGTGGGCAACAGGTTCAGGGAGAAACAAAAACAACAGGCAGGACTAGAGATTTGGAGTACAAACAGTTCACACTGGGTCACACAGAGTCAGCAAGCCACCTCTCCACTCTCTTTAACTCAGCAACCACATAGACGGGTCACAAAAGACAAGTCACAGCTTCACTTGTTCATTTTTATATCAGGTCTAGGGATAGCCTTCTCATTTCCAGCCCTGAACATCAGAACACTATCTGTTATTGCATTCAGACATCCAGATTGTAAAACTGACTTTGACACGTCCCCATAATGCCCATTCTGGGATCATTGATTTTAGGATGCCTAGGTCACTTGGACATTCCCTTTGTGGATGCTGCAAAATCAGTATTTGAACATTGCCACCACATGACTTTCGGCCATTTTCGAACACAAAGACGTCCAAATGCAAAACATTGAAAACAGAGGAGGAGTGGCTTAATGGTTAGTGTAGTGGGCTTTGATCCTGGCAGCATGGGTTCAATTTCCACTCCTTGTGACTTTGGGCAAGTCAAATGCACAAGGGGCATTTTTGGATATGACATCTAAGTCTGAATTTGGACATTTTTTGTAAAATGTCCAAAATCAGAACAGGAAAGGCCATTTTCTACAAAATAAAGTCTATCTTTTCCTTTTGAAAGTGCTGTTTGGAAAAATGTTTTGTGATTTGGGGGAGGAAGGGGAGGTGATCCCCGAGTCCCTCCAGTGGTCATTTGGGGCACCTCTTGTGTGGAGCAGAGGAGTAGCCTAGTGGTTAATGCAGCACATAGGAGCCAACTTTTCAAAATTATTGGGCGTGCTAAGCCCAATGAAAATAACCTCTCCCTGGACACATACAAGGAATTTTCTCAATATTGGGGGTGCTCAAGCACCCACAGCACCCACAAAGTCAGCTCCAATGATGCAGCAGACCTTGATCCTGGGGAAGTGGGTTCAATTCCCACTGCAGCTATTTCTTTTTTAAAACAGGTCTAGCTCAAAACGTCTAAGTTTTAGTCTTGGACGTCTTTGTGTTTGTTCCATTATCACTGAAAGACGTCCATGTCTTAGGAACGCCCAAGTCCCGCCTTGAACACACCTCTGGCATGCCCCCTTGAGATTTGGACGTCCTTCTGACGGACTGTAGTTGGAGACATCCAAAATCGGGTTTTGATTGTACCGATTTGGACGTCCCTAGGAGATGGACGTCCATGTTCCGATTTATGTTGAAAGATGGACTCTGGGGAGATCCAAGATGGCGTTTAGGAAGGATGCATGAACAGCAGCTCCTGACCCTCTAATGCCAAATCGCGAGTGGGAATTCTTTTTATCGAGCTATGGGGAAGAGAAAGGGTAAAGCCAGCGTACCTGGCTCTACAGGTCCGGTTAAAGCCCTTTCCACCCGACAGATGACACTGGAGGAATTGGGACTGCTGGTACAGAGATCACAAACCGGCGCTTCGAGGGGTCCGACGGAGACTTTGGACCTTAGCGTTGAGGGAGTGACGTTAAGTCCCCCTCTGATGGCAATATCCCTGAGACCCGGAGGGGATTTGTTGGCTATGGAGAGGCAACCAGCGGGAGCTTCCGGAAATGTAGCCCCTGCGGTTAGCAGTGGAGACCCCATAGCGACCTCGTCTCCGTTGGAAACATCTTCACAAACGGGCTTGACGTCACGAGCCTCACAGCCCGAGCGATATCAGAACGAGCCCTCCGTTTATATCGGGGAGATTGTAAGAGCAGCGATTGTCACAATGGACTCCATTTGGGAGGCGATTCAAGGCCTAAACAACACGTTGCTGCAAGTAGCTGAAACTCTTCGAGGGGATGTGAGGAAATTGTCTCAGGCTCATTCTGAGCTTTCGAGTAAGGTCTCTGAGCAGACGATTAGGATGGATGTCCTTGAAACCGAAGTAAATTCTACTAAAAACTCTATGTCGGTTGTTATTAAAGATAATAACATTCAAAGGAAGAAAATTGACTATATGGAGAATCAACTGAGGAGGAATAACCTTCGCTTTTTGAACTTTCCCAAGTCTCCTTTGATACCAGCTAAAGAAATGTTAAAAAAATATTTTGTTGAAGTTCTGGGGTTCCCCTCAGAAGCTTTTCCCCCTTTGACTAGAGTGATATACATTTCTGGTGCTGGAGCTCCTAATTTACAACCTCCTCAGACCGATTTAAATTTAACACAGTTTTTGGAGAGTTCAACGGAAGTTATCACGGAAAGGACAACATTGCTAGAGTCTTTTGCATTAGAATTGGACTGTAATAATATATTTAGACTTTTTTTCGCCATATCTCCACACCTTTTCTTGGCTCAAAAATTCAAGTTTTTCCTGACCTCTCCTGAGAGACACAAAAAAGAAGAAAAGAATTCCTATTACTGAAAGCAAGGGTCCTCCATACTTAAATTTCCTTGTAAATGCTATATTTCTTTAGAATCCACTAATTATATATTTTTTTGAACCAGGAAAACTTATGGAATTTATAGTTAGTAAAGAGTAATGTGTTGTTAGCTTTGACTTGTACGCTTTATCGGCTGCCCCGATTTGAATTCTTGCCCTTCCTGGTGTAAATAGGCTGAGATAAAATATTGTTTCAGCCTTGTTAATTTTTAAAGTACCTAGTTCTTGGATCATTTAATGTGGACTAACATAATTGATATTTTGCCTGATTGTTTATTTTAAATATAATGTATATTTCTTTAATTCCAATTTATGCTTTCTACATAAATGTAAGGAAAATTCAATTAAAAAAAAAAAGAAAGATGGACTCTTTCGAAAATGAGCCTGTTTCTAACACATCTGAGGTATGTGAGAATCTGAATCCAAACAAACTAGGGCCCAGATGCACAAAACTTTAACAACCCTTTAACGACCCTTTATCAAAGAAATTGCCAACCGTTTCATGTAGTAAAGTCCATTTTTCGAGGACCGTAGCAGCTAACGAAAATGGAATGCAGATAAGCAATTAGTGTAGAAACCCTTTTGAAATGACATGCACTAACGTTTTCCGATTGGTTTAACGAAGGAAAACGCCGAGAAATCTAACAAGAGGTCTGTACCTCTCGTTAGGGCTCTCCGGCTAAAAACTCTAATGTAGAACTAGAAAAAAAAAAAAGAACAAGGGAGGTGAAAACACGCGCCAGGGGCGTCCTTTATTGATGCCCCAGGTCGCCGTTGCTCCCCGCTCCCTCTGCAAGCAATCCAGAAGTTAAAAAATAAAGGACCGGGAGGGGGCAAAGGCGCTCTTCAGGAGCGTCCTGTTTGAACGGCCTTGCCCCCCCCACCCCTTCCGAGGTCGCTGCTGCTCCCCGCATTATAAATTTAAAAAGCAAAACGAAGAAGTCCTTACTTTAGAAGCCCCGGCCGGCCCCCCTCCATTCCTCTGTAATCTTCTGTCAACCCCACAGCTCCGCCTCCTGACTGACACCCTCCGCCCTGTGCCCCGCCTCCTCCGCGGGTCCTCGCCGCCATTCCCCCCTCCATCGGGCCCCCCCTCCCTCTTACCAGGCCCGTGCAGCGCCTCTCACCTCTATGTGAAGGTGCTGCACGGGCAAGAAGATCAGCTGACGCCTCTGTCTTCCATTCTTCCTTCGCGTCTCTCTCCTTTTGGGCCCGCCCCCGTCTAACGGTTACTTACTTTCATTTGTCCCTACACAATTCCATAATGTTTTTGACATTTGTGTCAACTTATATAAATTTTTCAGAAAATTGCATTTGAAACTATATTTTGGCACAAATGACAAAACGGTTTCTGATGAATCTAAAAGTGTGACTACATCGTTTTTACAAAAATACCGTTTACCATCTACATGGTTACCATTTGGCCTGATTGATCCTGCGATAGCTACATTTCAACAATGGGTTTTACAAGATCTTAAACATCTTGAAAAAAATATGGGTAAACAATACAGTAATCTGTCTCAAGCACAGCGTGAAGCAGTGGTTGAGTTACAAAATGCTGATAGTATAATCATTTTGAGGGCAGACAAAGAGGGGTGGAGTGGTTGTGCAAGATACACATAAATATAGAAGTGAAGCCGTTAATCAATTAGGTGACCAAACGTTTTACAGAGTGCTACAGGAAGATCCCACCGAACAGTATCAATTACAGGTATACGTGTTGTTAAAAAAAGCCTCGGAAGAGGGAGTGATCTCTATTCAGGAATTTCAGTATTTGTTTAAACAATTTCCTAAGACACCGCTGATCTACTTTACACCAAAAATACATAAGAGTTTGGTCAACCCTCCCAGTCGCCCTATTGTTTCTGGATGCGATTCACTGTTTGAACCAGTCTCACAATTTTTAGACTATTATCTTCACCCGTGTCTAGAATCTATAACATCGTATGTGAGGGATTCAGGCCATCTGCTTGAACTGTTGGAACAACTGCAGGTGAATATAGACCAACGTATATGCTTGGTAAAGTTAGACGTTACAGCCTTATATACGAACATCCCTCAAAAGGAGGCAGTGGCGTTAATTAAGAGGTTGCTAGAGTCTCTACCCTTATCAGCCCAAATGATGCAGCTGCTTGGAGACATGGCTGAGTTAGTCATCTACCATAATTTTTTCAAGTTTCATAACACTTTTTTTCATCAAATAAAGGGAGTGGCCATGGGGGCCACTGTAGCCCCCACAATAGCATGTCTTTATATGGATCAGTCAGAAAAACAATTTGTTTATACTTGACAACATTTTGAAGGGGTACTGACATGGTTACGTTATATTGACGATATCCTTTTGGTATGGCAAGGGACTGATGAAAATTTGGTCAAATTTTTGGAATATTTAAACTCGGTGAGTACTCATATTAAATTTGTATATCATATTAGTCACCATGAGGTTAATTTCCTAGATGTTAACATTAGCTGGGATGCAAAGATTCACTACAAAAGTATATCGCAAGGAAACATCATAATGCCATTCTTCACTATCGTAGTCACCATCTGAAAATATTAAAAAATAGTATCCCGACCAGTCAGCTGCTTTGAGTTCGAAGGGTGTGCAGCACTGACTGCAATACCATGAACTGCATTTATGGGGTGAAAGGCCCATGTGGTTTATGGTATATTGGCTTAACCACTAGGAAAATTAAAATCAGGATAGCTCAACATTTGAGCAATCTACAGACTGGTCACTCGGAGGCCCCCTTGGTCTCCCATTGGTTACATCAAAATCATGTAGTACAAGATTTACAATTTGTAGTTTTGAATCAGATCAAATTGGAGAGGGGTGGTAATCTTTCCTTAATGCTACTGAGGAAAGAACAGTGCTTAATATTTCTCTGGAACACAGTTAGCCCACATTGATAAATAAAGAAATTGATTGGCTGAGTATTTAGGGTGGCATTTGAACCCTGAGATCCTGAAGTATGGTAAGCGCATGTGTGGGCATCCTTTCAGATGTTACCACTGGCACATCAGTTGTTGTTGAGTGCTCGATGACCTTGAATAGCCAGTAAGAATTTTTTGGATTTATGTATGGTTTTATGGGTTGGGTTGAGTTGTTGAACTGGTATATAAAATATGTTGTTGTTTGCTCTAGAACATAAGACCCCTGAAGACGCTTGTATAGCGAAACACGATTGTGTAGGGTCCGATTGTGGGTGCCTCAATAAGAAGTGGACAGCTTTTCATGTAAGGGCCTGAATGCAACTGCCTTACTAAGAGACAAACAATTATATGTAAACATTAGAGACTTTATCTACTCCAAACTGGTTACGATTGTTCATTTAAAGAGATATAATCATTCTAATAAGAACCAGAGACTACAGCTCATTGTGGGAAATGATGTTATTTGGAACCTTTGAAAAAGGAATTTACCAGGGATTGTTGAACAATTTCTGTTAAACACAACGTGAGTTCACAAGAGAGAGTCCTGATATTACCTGGGAATGCGGAATGAAAGATCAAAAATTTACAGATGAAGATTTTTGAACTGTCAAATTATTAATTATTATGTGGAACCACTGATTATTTGGAGTTGAAAGTACTGATATGTGTATAATAAATGTTATTTTATACAGTTTGATTGTGGATTGTATGAATGAGTATGAATGATAGTGATTGGGGAGTTTCAAACAATATTGGGAAAAAGAATTAGTAGTGGTAAAGAAAAGTATTTAATAAAGATTGAAAATTGACATTGCAACGGTTGTTCTAGAATTTGCAATGAATATTCATGAGATAGATCTGCATGCAGTGGAAGTAGTGTATGCAAATATCTCTCATGAATTTTCATTTTGGGTATCCTGAAAACCTGACTTCCGGGTGCCTCCAGGACCAGGATTATAACATCTGAGCCTTGTGTCTATTGTTTATCAGTAGATTTGGGCTTTGAATTCAGATCTACAGATAAAAAGGAGGTCTCATTACATATATCTAAATACCAGAGTTCTATTTTTCCATACTTCATAGCAAAGAGTGTACATTCCCTAATTACCTGTCCCAATGCAACTGAACCTTTTACCTCCTCAGTGCATGTAAACAGTTTCATCCCTGTGTGGATTCTCTGATGCCATGTGAGGCTTTTTCCAACCAAAGCGTTTACCACACTCAGAACATGTAAATGGTTTTATTCCTGTGTGTATTCTCTGGTGCATTGTGAGGTTTACCTTCTGACAAAAGCTTTTATTACACTCTATACATGTAAATGGTTTCACTCCTGTGTGCATTTTCTGGTGCACTGTGAGGTTTCCCTGCCAGCGGAAGCTTCTACCACACTCTGCACATATATATGGTTTCACTCCTGTGTGCATTTTCTGGTGCACTGCAAGCAATGCCTTCTTTCTGAAGCTTTTACCACACTCAGAACATGTAAATGGTTTTACACTTGCATGGATTCTCTGGTGAACTATGAGGGATTTCTTGCCTGTTAATCTTTTACCACACTGAGGACATGTAAATAATTTTACTCCTGTGTGGCTAGCACCACAGTCAGAACACGCACTAGTCTCTCATTTTTCTGAATGTTTTGATATTTTAAAATATTAGTCTTCCTACAAAATAATTTTTCAGATGTAATAGAACTGACTGATTCTACAGCAGTTTGAACTTTGTTATCCTCTATGAATGCTTTCCTGTTGCTGAAACTTTTCTTACAGTCTGTATCCTAATGGCTTGATTTTGTGCGTTTTGCATTTGGACGGTTTTTGTTTGAAAATGAACTGAAAAACAAAATGTCCAAATCACAAAGCGTTTTTCAAAACAGTATTTTCAAAAGAAAAAGACTTTTTTTTGTTGAAAATGACCTTCTTTCCTGTTTGGAATTTGGACATTTTGTGTAAAACCTCTAAATTCAGATTTAGACGTCATATGGAAAATGCCCCTCTCTGTAACCACTAATAGTAGGATTTCCACACTAAAGGGCAATCTCCCATTCCAGCCAGAACAGACAAGTACCCTTCAAAAGCTAATCTCTCTCAGTGAACTCCCAACATGCCAATCATATTCCTCTCTCCTAAACACATAGCACCAGGTTATTTATTTCCATTATTCTGATTCAACTCTTTCCATACAATGTGTACGCACAGCTTGACCCACAACTTTATAACCTTCAGTGACTTACCAGCTTATTTTCGAAAGAGAAAGATGCCCATATTTCGACCCAAATCGGGAGATGGGCGCCTTTCTCCCGTGGGCGCCCAAATCGGTATCATCGAAAGCTGATTTTGGGCGTCTCCAACTGCAATCTGTTGCGGGAACGGACAAAGTTGATGGGGGCGTGTCGGAGGCGTGGTGAAGGCGGGACTGGGGCGTGCTTATCGGCCGAGGAGAGATGGGCGCGCTCGGCCGATAATGGAAAAAAGAAGGGCGCCAGAAGCGAGAATTTGGGTCACTTTTTCTGTACCCTTTTTTTTCATGAACAAGGCCCCCAAAAGTGCCCCAACTGCCCAGATGACCACCGGAGGGAATCGGGGATGACCTCCCCTGACTCCCCCAGTGGTCACTAACCACCTCCCACCCAAAAAAAAGAACTTTAAAAACTTTTTTTTCCAGCCTGTATGCCAGCCTCAAGTGTCATACCCAGCTCCATCACAGCAGTATGCAGGTCCCTGGAGCAGTTGTTAGTGGGTGCAGTGGACTTCAGCCAGGTAGACCCAGGCCCCCCCACCTGTTACACTTGTGCTGTTAAATGGGAGCGCTCCAAACCGCCCCCAAAACCCACTGTACCCACATCTAGGTGCCCCCCCTTCAGCCATAAGTGCTATGGTAATGGTGTAGAGTTGTGGAGAGTGGATTTTGGGGGGGATTTGAGGGGCTCAGCACCCAAGGGAAGGGAGCTATGGACTTTGGAGGTATTTTAATTTTTTTTGTTACAAGTGCCCCCTAGGGTGCCCGGCTGGTGTCCTGGCATGTGAGGGGGACCAGTGCACTATGAATCCTGGCCCCTCCCATGTTCAAATTCCTTGGATTTGTTCATTTTTGAGCTGGGCGCCTTCGGTTTCCATTATCGCTGAAAAACTATACCGCCCAACTCAAATCCGCACAAATCCGATGTATTTGCCCGGCACAAACCGTATTATCAAAAAAAAGATGGACGCCCATCTTTTTCGAAAATACGGTCTGTCCTGCCCCTTCACGTACCCATTCTCGGAGATAGACGCCCATGGAGATGGGCGTTCGTGTTCGATTATGCCCCTCTTAATCACCTCAAAGTGTGTAGCACTTGACAAGGATTTCTACTCATCCCTTATTCTTATTAAAACCAAGACAAAGGGATGGGGTGGGAGTGGGGTCGCATATAAAATGCCAGTAAGAATGGCTGTGCCCAATTAGTATATTTCTTATGTAATGCATCCTCATGCAGATCCACCCCAGCCTTAACATTACATCTTTAGGCTCCGTTTCTTCACAAGAGAAAGTCCTGTGAGAAATGTTGCCATGAATCATACAGCAAGGTACCATGGGAGAATAAGATTAAGAATCAGGAAACTTGAATCTTGCTCGCTTATGAAGAACATGTCATCCTGCTAAATAAAGCCACAGATGAATCATGATGATTCCTTCAAATCTCCTAATTTACACTTGGGATGAGAACACAATCTATAGAGGAAAGCATCAACCACAACAAAGTATCCTAACATAATCCTAACATCTTTTCACTCCATATTTCAAGATCCACATACATCAGCGGAGCTGCAGCTATGGCTGTTCCCAACAGAAAATAGATCAATGCTGTCATAAAATACTTCCTATGAAATTTTGCCCCACAATCCCTTCTGAATATAAGATACAAGACCTCCGTTTGATTTATAATTCAGCTTCTACCTAAAATATCTCCTGGATCCATCACAGTAAGCTATTTACAATTTGAGAGTTAAGAAATTTTTCCTGCACATACGGACTGCTATTCTTCATGTAAAATTTCAGGTGTGACCTTTTGGTTATTATGTAAGTCTCACCCAAGAAACTCTGCTGCGCAAAATCCAAATGAAACAAGTAGTCATCACAGTAAGCAAGAATATCCATGGTTGGTTTAGACTTCGCTGAGTCTCTTGCACCACAGTTATTATGGTTAAACCCTAAATGTTTTGCAAAGGTATCGTTAATCAGCCACAATCTCATGGAAAGAGCATGACATGTATTTAGAAAAGATTGCCTAATGTGTGGTGATGGACAAATTATATATCAGAAATTAAACCAACACCAATTTCTTAAGAAATTATTTTCTTTGGCACTGAATCGCTTACCTTTACATCACGTAACAAAGCATACTACAATCCTGTTTCTATCAGTAGAACTTCAAAATTTTGTTCTCGACTGCTAATGCAGAATTACTCTCCCATGGGCATAGTAAGATAATCAGACAGGACTCCATATGCTCACTACATCACATTAAATACTGGCCAAAACACATGGGAGGACACGGTACATGTGCTTTTGAAGTCCTCCTGTCAAATAACCAGGTGGTCAATCAACATGTATCTCATCATCTCAATTTCCTTCCTGTGTAAGTGCAAGGCAGAACAGATGCATGAAGTATGGAGAGAATCAAAACCCTTCCAAGAAAAATGATAACCCCTTCCTGTCATGGCAGTGCATCCGGTTCTACGCAGCATACTACACGTCTTAAAGACATGGCTAATACCTAATATTTCTGCTGGAATTACAACTTTTCCATTAGTTAATATGAATTGCAGGCCCAATGTGCTCACAGGCCAAAATCCATAGTCTGCAACTGAGAGGGCGGGCATGGAAATAAAACACCGCCTCTTTTTATAAGCTCCATTTTAGGGTGTGTCAGGATTCTCGTGGAACCACTGGGTTAGTGAGCCCTTGGACCACTGCCGAGGAGCAGCAGGAGAATCACCCAAACACAAGACAAGGCAGAACAGACGTACCAGCAAACCCAGGTCTGGAACTACCAGACGGAAACTGCATCAAGCTGGAGCAAGCAGGACAGGAAATCAGCCAAACTTCACCTGCACTTGACCGCTGTTCCTCAGGAGTTGAGCCCCTGGGTGCAGGCGGCCGGCAGGACTTACCGGACAGGGCAGGAAGTCAGAACTGCAGGGATCAGCAGCTGGCCAGCAAACACCAGATCACTCCAGAAACCACACCGGGGTCCCAGACAATAGCAAGCAGAGAAATATTCCAGGAACCAGAGAGGGTCAAAGGCAGGCAGCAGGCAGTAGAATAAGCTGGGTCTAGGCAGGCAGCAGACAGCAGAATAAACCAGGGCACAAGCCGGGTCTAGGCAGGCAGCAGACAGTAGAATAAGCCAGGAAACAAGCAGGGTCAAAGCTGCAACCGGAAATAGCACAGAAGCACTGCAACTAACTCTCACCAAAGGAAACTCCTCTGAGGACCTCTGTTGCAAGACAAACTAGAAAGCTTCCCAGGTGATTAATAAAGGCAACATACAAGGGAGTTCACCAGGTACGGGTACTGCTTAGTTCCAAAAAACTCCCAAAACAATCTGGAAGGCTGGAAGATCCGGACCGGAGCGGAAAATCTTCTAGAACATGGGAAACAGCAAGCAGTCCGTCCATAGCAGCCACCAGGTCTAACCACCGGGGGGGCGAGGTGACTGACAGCATGAAACATGGGCACAACCGTGACAGGGTGGATCAGGATGAAGTGATTCGTGGCCTCCATAGCTCCCCTACCTCTCTAACCTCCTCACAATGTAACCATAATTGTGTTGTAACAAATTGTACTTCCATCATTACAATGTATTGTAAGCCACACTGAGCCCGCAAATAGGTGGGAAAATGCGGGATACAAATGCAATAAATAAATAAATATGATAAATTATTTTACCCGCCCTCCTCCAACATTTGACCCCCCCCCAACCTTTTAAGAGCTAGTTGAATATGTTTGTGCTAAAATTTATGGGAAATCAGTTTATTAAATGGAAACTCATTTTAATGGAACTACATCTGAGGATGTTTGATTTAAAGCACAGCTAGCTACTAATTGTAGCTATATAAAATGTCAACGAGAATGCCTCTGCCCAAATAGTACATTTTTTATGCAATACAACCTCATACAACAGATCTACTCCAGCTATAACATTACAACTTTGGGATCAATTTTTTCAGAAAAGAAAGGCCTATGAGAAATGTTGCCAAGAACTAGACAGCATGGTGAAATGGGAGAGAGAGTAAGATAGATCTCTCTGATTAAGACTCTAAAACTTGAACTGTGCTCGCTTATGCCGAACACGTCACTATCCTGCTAAATACAGCCACAGACGAATCATGACGATTCCTTCAAATCTCATTCTCTCCTAATTTACTCTTGGGATGAGAACACAATCTATAGAAGAATGCATCGGCCACAACAAAGTATCCTAACATAAATGCAAACCGTCTTTTCACTCTATGTTTCAAGATCCATGTACATCAGTGGATCTACAGCTATGGCTCTACCCAACAGAAAATAGATTGTGCTGTGTGATATCTACAGCCCTAAAGGCTGCACATCAGTCCCATAAAAGGATCAATGCTGTCATAAAAATACTTTCTATGAATTTTTGCCCCACAGTCTCTTCCAAATATAAGATACAAGTCCCTACCTCAAAGATCTCCATCACTCGCAAGCAATTTTCAGTTTGAGAGTCAGGAAATTCTTCCTCCACACACAGACTGCTATCTTTCATGAAAAATTTCCAGTATGACCTTTCGGTGATTATGTTACTCACATCCAAAGAATCTCTGTGGTGCAAAATCCAAATGAAATAAATAAGTCATCACAGTAAGAAAGAATATCCATTTGCAGTATACACTTCACTGAGTCACTTGCTCCACAGTTGTTTTTAAATTCTAAATGCCACATTTTGAGCATCATTTATAGTATTTACCACCTATGTCTGCATTTGTGGTTAATATTTTTCAAGCCGCTCCCTGAATTGTATCCACACTACTCAGCATTAAATGTTGGTACACTAGGTTAAAAGGCAACATCCTTGAGTGCTTACACCTTATAACAGGCAGAGCTAAACTTCTGTTTCTTCAAAAAGAGTTAATCACAGATCACAGAGAAGACAGGAATGGTGTGGGTCTGATGCTCTAGAATGGGAGGAGGGAGGGAGGTCAAATTAGTGGAAGGGGAAGAGAGAAGACTATAATCTCTTCCTGACAGCAGATGGCTCTAGAGTAGAATTATCTTGCACCACTTATCAGATCTGAAAACCTTATCACCAGCATTCAATGAAATACACTTTTGAGCCTGAAAATGGCCCGTGAAAAGCGTTTATACTTTAGCTTCTATATCACATTGCCATTTGCTATTCTCATCCCATTATCACATTGAATATGGCAGAGATTAGAAAACATGTTTACAATAAACTTGAATTCAAACTACCTATTTTTCTTTTAAACTGTATCTTATTTCTTAGGTTATGCTACTGTTTTAAAGTTCTGATCGATTTTAATTAGCCACTGATTGTTTTCAGTATAGGTTTTATTTTGCTGATCCTTCAAGTCACAGATTCAGCACCTGATTCGAACTTCATTTTTTAAATAGCATCTTTTTAAGTAGGCTGCGTCACCTGCTTTCTATGTAGGCTGCGTCACCTGCTTTCTATGTTTGATTTTGTGAGAGCTGTGTTAGCCATGGTGTTATCTGGTAATGACTATTGTAACATCGTATATCTTGGATTGTCTGCAGCCTGTACCCAATCACTGCAAATTGTACAGAATTCAACAGTACGCCTTGGGTCCCATACTAAGAGGTGCATAATTGAATGGCGCCAGCGAAATCGATGGCCGGCCATCTTCAGGGCCGGTGCCGTAAGCAGGCGGAGCCAAGCGTATTTTTGAAATACGCTTGGCGCCAGCCAAATCGCTCGCTGGGTTTAGAATATGATCGTTGGCGGATCACCAGGTTTAGATGAGATGGCCGGCTTCGTTTTCCAGCCATAATGGAAACCGGACCCGGCCATCTCAAACCCGGCGAAATGCAAGGCATTTGGCAGTGGGAGCAGCCAGCATTTGTAGTGCACTGGCCCCTCTGACATGCCAGGACACCAACCGGGCACCCTAGGGGGCACTTAAAAAATCTTAAAAAAAAAACAAAATTAGCTTCCAGGTGCATAGCACCCTTCCCTTGTGTGCTGAGCCGCCCAAATCCCCTCAAACCCCACTGCCCACAAGTCTACACCATTACCATAGCCCTAAGGGGTGAAGGGGGCACCTACAGTGGTGGAAATAAGTATTTGATCCCTTGCTGATTTTGTAAGTTTGCCCACTGACAAAGACATGAGCAGCCCATAATTGAAGGGTAGGTTATTGGTAACAGTGAGAGATAGCACATCACAAATTAAATCCGGAAAATCACATTGTGGAAAGTATATGAATTTATTTGCATTCTGCAGAGGGAAATAAGTATTTAATCCCTCTGGCAAACAAGACCTAATACTTGGTGGCAAAACCCTTGTTGGCAAGCACAGCGGTCAGACGTCTTCTGTAGTTGATGAGGAGGTTTGCACACATGTCAGGAGGAATTTTGGTCCACTCCTCTTTGCAGATCATCTCTAAATCATTAAGAGTTCTGGGCTGTCGCTTGGCAACTCGCAGCTTCAGCTCCCTCCATAAGTTTTCAATGGGATTAAGGTCTGGTGACTGGCTAGGCCACTCCATGACCCTAATGTGCTTCTTCCTGAGCCACTCCTTTGTTGCCTTGGCTGTATGTTTTGGGTCATTGTCGTGCTGGAAGACCCAGCCACGACCCATTTTTAAGGCCCTGGCGGAGGGAAGGAGGTTGTCACTCAGAATTGTACGGTACATGGCCCCATCCATTCTCCCATTGATGCGGTGAAGTAGTCCTGTGCCCTTAGCAGAGAAACACCCCCAAAACATAACATTTCCACCTCCATGCTAGACAGTGGGGACGGTGTTCTTTGGGTCATAGGCAGCATTTCTCTTCCTCCAAACACGGCGAGTTGAGTTCATGCCAAAGAGCTCAATTTTTGTCTCATCTGACCACAGCACCTTCTCCCAATCACTCTCGGCATCATCCAGGTGTTCACTGGCAAACTTCAGACGGGCCGTCACATGTGCCTTCCGGAGCAGGGGGACCTTGCGGGCACTGCAGGATTGCAATCCGTTATGTCGTAATGTGTTACCAATGGTTTTCGTGGTGACAGTGGTCCCAGCTGCCTTGAGATCATTGACAAGTTCCCCCCTTGTAGTTGTAGGCTGATTTCTAACCTTCCTCATGATCAAGGATACCCCACGAGGTGAGATTTTGCGTGGAGCCCCAGATCTTTGTCGATTGACAGTCATTTTGTACTTCTTCCATTTTCTTACTATGGCACCAACAGTTGTCTCCTTCTCGCCCAGCGTCTTACTGATGGTTTTGTAGCCCATTCCAGCCTTGTGCAGGTGTATGATCTTGTCCCTGACATCCTTAGACAGCTCCTTGCTCTTGGCCATTTTGTAGAGGTTAGAGTCTGACTGATTCACTGAGTCTGTGGACAGGTGTCTTTCATACAGGTGACCATTGCCGACAGCTGTCTGTCATGCAGGTAACGAGTTGATTTGGAGCATCTACCTGGTCTGTAGGGGCCAGATCTCTTACTGGTTGGTGGGGGATCAAATACTTATTTCCCTCTGCAGAATGCAAATAAATTCATATACTTTCCACAATGTGATTTTCCGGATTTAATTTGTGATGTGCTATCTCTCACTGTTACCAATAACCTACCCTTCAATTATAGGCTGCTCATGTCTTTGTCAGTGGGCAAACTTACAAAATCAGCAAGGGATCAAATACTTATTTCCACCACTGTATCATACATGATGACTTTATAACCCACAAATTTCTTTGACACTTGGATGTATAGTTGGCATATATTAAGGCAGGTTATTTTAGTCAACAGTTTTATAAATAAGAAAAAAAATATTGAGAAGGGAATAACCTGAAATGTGTAATGTTGTGGGTAGAAAAAACCCTCCTTGTTTATTTGCATTAAAAACAGTATGAAATCATTTAAGACAATAAGCGACCAAGCGGAGGACCCCTAAATATATATGTAACACTTGACAGGTGTGTTAGTGCAAATCACTCTAAAAATGTGAGTGTGAAAAATAGGTACCTTAAAATTAGTTTTGCATATTGTCAGATTGATACCAGTCGACACCTCGAGGTGTTGCCCCCTCCTTGCTCCGCTCCGGGAACCACCTCCGCACCGCTAGTATTCCTCCTAGTTGTTATTCAAACACAGATCATGCTTCCTCTGCTAGGTTCACTCTAGCCAGCAGTGAGCCCATTAGTTTCAGGACCGGCTGGCCACTGAAAAAGATACGGCTCTCTGTGTATCCCCAAGAAACAGTTCCGTCCACCAGGACTCCCCCCCCCCCTTTCCTGATGACCCGCCCGGGTTCTGCAGGTCCGGAGTTCTTTTCCTCAGGTTGAGGCCGTCATCTACTTTTGAGCAGACCAAGCATTCACAGTTTTAGGCCAGCAACCAAGCCTATCTGCTCCCTGGCTTCTCTCCAGCCAGGCTACCAAGCAAAAATGCCTCCATACTGGTCCTGTTCCTGGCACAGGCACCTTCAGTTCATTTCTCGACCCACTACAGAGTTCTAAAACAAAGTTCAGCTTTCAAGTTCAAATGCTATCCAGTTCCAAACTTTCTCACTGCTGTATGAATTCCCCTAGGTTTAGCAATTTCTTCTCAGCTAAACCTAGAGACCCACCTCCCTCATTTGTCAGCACTCACTCCTGACAACCTCCCGCTCAGGTCTAGAACTCATACAGTGTGTTTTTCCAGGACTTACTTTCCTTCAGTTCCCCTCTGGCCACGAGCAAAAGCTGAGATATCCATCTCCTCTTGCCCCCTCCCTCTTCTCCCACTTGCCAGTCCATATGCTCGGTCCCTCCCTCCCCCAGCAGGTGTTCCTCATTCCCTTCCTCAGACCTCATTTCCCAATCAGCCTCCTCCCCCTGTTTTCCCTGCGAAGGAAAGTCCTCCCCCTCCTGTTTCCTCCTCAACTCAGGCTCCTGGGACTTGTAGTTTCCCCTCTCCTCCCTCCCTCGGCCCTGCTCGGCCTTCTGGGATCGGTAGTTTCTGTAGTCCCCCTCTTTCCCCTTTTCCTCCCTACATGGAAGAAGGGCCCCTTTTCTCCCCTGCCGCTTCTGCTTATCAACCCATTCCTCACATACCCCCCCCCCCTTAAGTGATTGCTAGCCCGCTTCTTCCCCCTTCCTTCTCCTTCAGGGCTAGCAATCCTACTCAAAACGTCCACATGTGGTAGCAACTTCCCTGCTCGATGTTCAATGTGATATTGAAAGGGTTGCAATGCCAGATACCACCTCGTCAGCCTAGCATTGCTATCCTTCATCTGCGCTAACCACTTTAAAGGGGCATGGTCAGTAAACAACTTGAATGGCCGTCCCTCCAGATAAAACTGACATTTCTGTATGGCCCACTTTACTGCCAGACATTCTCTCTCAATGGTTGCATACTTCGTTTCATGAGGGAGCAACTTTCTGCTCAAATACAACACCGGGTGTTCCTCCTCCCCGTAAACCTGTGATAGCACTGCCCCCAACCCGGTGCCAGAAGCATCCGTGTGCAGGACAAATTCCCTGTCAAAATCTACGGCCCTAAGTACTGGTTCCTCACACAGTGCTTGCCGAAGAGCCACAAATGCCCCCTGCTCTGCTTCCCCCCACCTTAACCGATTGGGCTTATCTTTTTTTAACATTCCGGTCAAGGGAGCGGCCAAAGTAGCAAAGTGAGGAATGAACCTTCGATAATACCCCACTAGCCCCAAAAACCCCCTCATTAGTTTCTTGGACTCCGGGCGGGGAAACAGTTGAATACTTTCGACCTTACCCTGTAATGGCCTTATCTGCCCATTCCCCACCCTATAGCCCAAATATTTCAACTCCCTCTGAGCAAAATAACATTTCTGGGGGTTGAGAGTCAGCCCTGCATCCCGGAAAGCCTTCAGGACCTTCCCCACCTGACACAGATGTGACTTCCAGTCCTGGCTATGAATGATGACATCATCTAGATAGGCCGCTGCATAAGCCTGATGTGGTCTCAACACCTGATCTAACAGGCGTTGACAGGATGCCGCAGCGGAATTCAAGCCAAATGGCATCCGTTTGAACTGAAACAGGCCGAGAGGCGTACAAAATGCTGTTTTCGGCCTGGCTTCAGCAGAGAGCGGAATCTGCCAATAGCCTTTTGTCAAGTCCAGAGTTGACAAAAACCGGGCTGTCCCTAGCCTATCCAGCAATTCCTCTATCCTCGGCATTGGATACGCATCCGGAACAGAGAGGGCATTAACTTGGCGGAAATCAATACAAAAACGGCATGTTCCGTCAGACTTGGGCACTAGCACGACCGGGCTTGCCCAGGGGCTGTGTGATTCCTCAATCACCCCAAACTTCAACATTTCCCTAACTTGCCGATTCACCTCCTGTTGCTTTAGGGGCGACAACCTATGTGGCCTCTGCCTTACCACCTTCCCTTCCCCAGTACGTATATCATGCATAATCAGAGGCGTTTCCCCTGGGAAAGGGGTCAGCACATCCTCAAATTCCCCCAAAAGAGCCCTTATTTGCTCCTTTTGGTGCCCGTCTAACGCCCCTCCTACCTGCCACTCCCCCTGGGCATCCATCTCGGATATCTGGGGACCTAGATCCTCCTCCGCTAAGTCCTCTGCAGTGGCCCAACATACCTCTCTGGCATGCCACGGTTTTATCAAATTGATATGATAAGTCTGCTTTCTTCCCTGCTCATTCCTCACCTCATAAGTAACTGACCCCAACCGCCTGATTACCGTCATAGGTCCTCTCCAGTTACCACTAAATTTGTGCGGATTATCTGAGACCATAATCAGCACTTTATCCCCTATTCCCACCTCCCTTTCCTGGGCTTTTTTATCATATGCAGCTTTCTGATATTGCTGCGCGGCCTGCAATTTGTCTCTAGAGTAGACCCCCAACCGCCCCTTTAAATCATGCAGGTAAGATACTACTGTGTTATCCTCTAGCTCTGGGGGTACCCAACGCTCCTTCACTATATCCAAGACTCCCCTTGGGGCTCGACCAAAGAACAACTCGAATGGGGACACCCCTAGGGAGGCCTGGACGCACTCCCTCGTTACATACAGAACAAACGGCAGTAATTGATCCCATTTATCTAAGCTAGAGCCCAATCCCTTCCTAAGCAGGGTCTTCAGGGTCTTATTAAATCTTTCTACCAGTCCATTGGTCTGAGGATGATATGCAGCAGTACAAATGTGGACAATACTGAAGGCCTCCCATACCTGGGCCAGTGCCCGCGATCTAAAATTGGACCCCCTATCAGTGAGCACCTCCCGAGGGAACCCGACTTCGCAGAAAATGTGAATCAGTTCTGCAGCAATGACTTTAGCAGAAATGCTACGTAAAGGAATTGCCCAAGGGAAACGAGTGGCCATATCCATAATCACTAAAATATAAGAGAACCCCCGTGTAGATTTTTGAATAGGTCCAATTATATCCATCGCAATCCGCCCCAGAGGAGTCCCTATTCGGGGCAATGGATGTAAAGGAACCCTCCCTGGCCCCTGTTCGGATACCTTCTGACATAAAGGACAAGACTCACAATATTTTTCAACCTCTTTATATATACCCGGCCAATAAAAGCGTCTTAACAACTGGGAGACAGTATTCTGGGCTCCTTTATGCCCCCCCAGAGGGTGATCGTGAGCCAACCGTAACAGCAGGTTCCGAAACCCCCGCGGCACTACTAACTGCCTCCGTACGTCCCCCATCCCCTCCCCCGCAGGTTCGCGGAAAAGCAGTCCCTTGTCTACCACAAAACCTGGGCCCTGAGCCCCTCTGCCCCCATCCCTTACTCGCTCCCAGGCATACTGCAGAGTGGGATCTGCCCGCTGCTCCCTCTCAAAAGAAGGGAACTGCTCCCTTACCTCCCCTGCCTCCTCAGGGAAATCAGTCTCCTGCTCCAGTTCTTTCATAGATAGAGCTCTCTGACGCTGAACTGTCTTCTTATGCCCCCCGGTATCTCTGGTTTTCCCCGGGTCACCCAATACCTCCATCTGAAAAGGAAATATATGGGATAAAGACTGCTCCTGCCCCGCCTCCCCCTTCCGCTGTGACCGGGTAACCACTAAACCTTCTCTCTCTCTTAAATACTCCGAAAATGGGGGCCAATCCCTTCCCAAAATAAGAGCTTGCGGCAACCTAGGCAGAACCGCCGCCCAGACCCAATGCGCTCCCAAAGGACCTACTATCCTAACATGCCGCAGCGGGTATCTACTAGCAGCCCCATGCACACATTGTATCGTGACCTCCTGTCCCCTCCTCCCCACTCTTCCCGCTCCCTTCACCATGATCTGTTCCCACAAGGACTGGGCCAGCATGGTTTGATCCGCTCCTGAGTCCAACAGTCCTTCCACCTCCACCCCCATCACTTCGACCTGTTGGCAGAACTCATGCCCGCCACCCCTCCTCCCGCCGGCCACCAATTGCAATTTAACCACACAGTCCCTCCTCACATGGCCCTTCCTCCCACAACGATAACACATTCTCTCGTCCACCTTACTTCCCTCCCAACTCCTCGGGGCCTTTACTTCAGGTACCTTACTCAGCTTAGGACTACCCAAACCCCCCCCCCGGCTGGGCCACTTTGCGAGCACAATGCTGTGACTCTAGGAAGCAATCCATACTCTGAATTGCCTCCTCAAGGGTTCCACAGCCCCTTTTAATTAAATCTACTTGAAGACCCCTGGGCAAGGACTCCAAGAACTGTTCCAGAACTAGCTCTTCCATTATTTGCTGCATTGACCGTCGTTCTGGCTCTAACCATTTCCCCGCCAAATCTCTTAATTTCTGAGCCAGCACCCTTGGAGTTTCCCCTTCCACCCACTTGAATTCCCGAAACCTCCTCCTGTATGCATGTTTGCTTAGTCCAAACCTGTCCAAAATAGCTGCTTTCAGCCTTGGGTAATCTGTTATATGTCCAGTAGGTAGGGCCCGAAAAGCAGCTAAAGCCTCCTCAGACAGCGCAGGAGCTAGCCTTATTGTCCATTGCTCCTGCGGCCACCCCGCGGCCACCGCCACCCTCTCAAAAGCCCCCAGATAATCTTCAATATTATCAGCATCAGTCAACTTTCCCCACGGAAGCCAGTTCACCCCCGCATGCCCTACCAGTCCAGCTGGCCCTTCGCCCCGAAAAGTTGCACCACTCTCGCCAGGCCCCGGCACTCTTCCTCCGGCTCGCAGGAATTCCTGAAACAGGTCCAAAAGTGGTTGCTGCTGAGCTCTGGAAGCCGCCAACGACTCCTCCATAAGTTTATGGGCCATCTCTTGTTGTTTTTGGAATTGGTGCGTCATAAAGGCAAACATCTCCTTCGGATCCATCCTGACCACCTTGACCTTCCACCTGCAAGAAAATGAGAAAAAAAAAACACCAAGTGTGGTCTTTTCACAATACTCTAAGTTTTCACTCCACCCCCTCCAAGCTCCCGATATGCTCACCAGAAGCTGGAGGTTTGTCAGCTTTCGGGTTTAAGCTCCCCAGCTCTCGGGCGTGAATCCCGGTGCAGCCTCCGCGTCCGCTTTCGGCTCACTGGAACCTGGGCTCGATCGATCCCACCACTACCACCACTTGTCAGATTGATACCAGTCGACACCTCGAGGTGTTGCCCCCTCCTTGCTCCGCTCCGGGAACCACCTCCGCACCGCTAGTATTCCTCCTAGTTGTTATTCAAACACAGATCATGCTTCCTCTGCTAGGTTCACTCTAGCCAGCAGTGAGCCCATTAGTTTCAGGACCGGCTGGCCACTGAAAAAGATATGGCTCTCTGTGTATCCCCAAGAAACAGTTCCGTCCACCAGGACTCCCCCCCCCCTTTCCTGATGACCCGCCCGGGTTCTGCAGGTCCGGAGTTCTTTTCCTCAGGTTGAGGCCGTCATCTACTTTTGAGCAGACCAAGCATTCACAGTTTTAGGCCAGCAACCAAGCCTATCTGCTCCCTGGCTTCTCTCCAGCCAGGCTACCAAGCAAAAATGCCTCCATACTGGTCCTGTTCCTGGCACAGGCACCTTCAGTTCATTTCTCGACCCACTACAGAGTTCTAAAACAAAGTTCAGCTTTCAAGTTCAAATGCTATCCAGTTCCAAACTTTCTCACTGCTGTATGAATTCCCCTAGGTTTAGCAATTTCTTCTCAGCTAAACCTAGAGACCCACCTCCCTCATTTGTCAGCACTCACTCCTGACAACCTCCCGCTCAGGTCTAGAACTCATACAGTGTGTTTTTCCAGGACTTACTTTCCTTCAGTTCCCCTCTGGCCACGAGCAAAAGCTGAGATATCCATCTCCTCTTGCCCCCCTCCCTCTTCTCCCACTTGCCAGTCCATATGCTCGGTCCCTCCCTCCCCCAGCAGGTGTTCCTCATTCCCTTCCTCAGACCTCATTTCCCAATCAGCCTCCTCCCCCTGTTTTCCCTGCGAAGGAAAGTCCTCCCCCTCCTGTTTCCTCCTCAACTCAGGCTCCTGGGACTTGTAGTTTCCCCTCTCCTCCCTCCCTCGGCCCTGCTCGGCCTTCTGGGATCGGTAGTTTCTGTAGTCCCCCTCTTTCCCCTTTTCCTCCCTACATGGAAGAAGGGCCCCTTTTCTCCCCTGCCGCTTCTGCTTATCAACCCATTCCTCACAATATGCATACTTAGGCTAAAAAGACAACATGATTTCAAATGTATGTGTATAAGTCAAACAAGGTAATGTGCCATGTACAGGTCAGGATCGCATCAGAGGATCCACTGTATTCCTTGATGGAGGTATTTCAGGGCAGAGCACAAATGATGTTGAAAGGGACCTTGTCAGGATTGCTGGATGTCAGGATTGCTATGAAACTACTACTATTCCCCCCTCCCTCCGGAAGCTCTGAGGATGGCAAATGGACCAAATGTTGCCCAGCTACCTTTTGTTTTCGCAAGTACCCCTAATTAACATCCCCTCTGGGCATCTGGGAGCAGGGCTCGCTGAGAACAAAAGAAAGCCAGACAGATAGGCTCCAAAGCTAGAGACTTCAAAGAGTAGATAGAACCTGTGAAAATGCTCACCTTCCTTACATCAGGAAATTAAACTGGAGTTTGGCTGGGAAGGAAAGAAGTTATTTGATCCCTTTTCTGTTCCTGAGATATATAACGCGGAAGCACATGGCTCTTTCTTTCTTTCTTTCTTCCTCTACACACACACATCTTCAGACACCAGAGCCCCTGGCACTGCCCTCCTCCCTTTCTCTTTCAGCCCTACTCCAAAGCTTCGTTCGTTTGCAGATTAGTACCTTTCAAATATTTGAACATCTGTATCATATCACCCCTATTTCTCCTTTCCTCCAGAGTATACAGGTTTAGTTCAGCAAGTCTCTCCTCATACGTCTTGTAACGCAAATCCCATACCATTCTCGTAGCTTTTCTTTGCACCGCTTCAATTCTTTTTACATTCTTAGCAAGATACGGCCTCCAAAACTGAACACAATACTCCAGGTGGAGCCTCACCAACGACTTATACAGGGGCATCAACACCCCCTTTCTTCTGCTGGTCACACCTCTCTCTATACAGCCTAACAACCTTCTCGCTATGGCCACCGCCTTGTCACACTGTTTCGTCGCCTTCAAATCCTCAGATACTATCACCCCAAGATCCCTCTCCCCATCCATACCTATCAGACTCTCCCCGCCTAACAAATAAGTCTCCCGTGGATTTCTATTCCCTAAGTGCATCACTTTGCATTTCTTCGCATTGAATTTTAATTGCCAAACCTTAGACCATTCTTCTAGCTTCCTCAGATCCTTTTTCATGTTTTCCACTCCCTCCCGGGTGTCCACTCTGTTACAGATCTTAGTATCATCCGCAAATAGGCAAACTTTACCTTCTAACTCTTCGGCAATGTCACTCACAAATAGACTGAACAGAATTGACCCCAGCACCGATCCCTGAGGCACTCCACTACTCACCTTTCCCTCCTCTGAGCAAATTCCATTCACCACCACCCTCTGGCATCTGTCCGTCAACCAGTTCCTAATCCAGTTCACCACTTTGGGTCCTATCTTCAGCCCATCCAGTTTATTTAAGAGCCTCCTGTGGGGAACCGTGTCAAAAGCTTTGCTGAAATCTAAGTAGATTATGTCCATAGCTCGTCCCTGATTCAATTCTCCTGTCACCCAATCAAAGAACTCAATGACATTCGTTTGGCACGATTTCCCTTTGGTAAAACCATGTTGTCTCGGATCTTGCAACTTATTGGCTTCCAGGAAATTCACTATCCTTTCCTTCAGCATCGCTTCCATTACTTTTCCAATAACCGAAGTGAGGCTTACCGGCCTGTAGTTTCCAGCTTCTTCCCTATCACCACTTTTGTGAAGAGGGACCACCTCTGCCGTTCTCCAATCCCTCGGAACCTCTCCCGTCTGCAAGGATATATTAAACAAATCTTTAAGAGGACCTGCCAAAACCTCTCTGAGCTCCCTCAATATCCTGGGGTGGATCCCGTCCGGTCCCATGGCTTTGTCCACCTTTAGCTTTTCAAGTTGTTGATACAAAGGTAATTACATTTGTTCAGGGTCACCTGCAACTGTATTACAGAACAAGTCAGTTAATACTTTTAATTAATACTTTTAATTATATGCTATAACTCAAGAATGAAACAATTTGTTACTGCATGCTGTGATGCAAAAGGAAATAAGCTTAAAAGCTGTTATAGATATAGTTTACATAGCATGCCGATGATTTAAACACAGCCAATTCCACTACCTTGGATGGTTCCTAGAAAAGCACTTTTTAAAGGTGTTTTGAAAGTAGAAATTACTGGCAACTGGATTTACAACACAAGAAATGGGCTTAAAAAGATGTCTTAGCCTATTGCATTCTTTCTACCATTAAGTAAATATTTCTAAGATTTGGAAACAGAAATGATTTATGCATACTGCTGTAATTAAGTACTAGGCCATATTTTAAAATTGTTGATAGCTGAATGTATCCATCGGAGGAATGTAACACTGCCTATTATGAGAGGTTAAAACTCACAGCAACTCTGTACAACACTCTCTAAATTTAAAAAAAAAATTAAGATCTAAGCATATTTTATGCCTTTCTACAAAGCTTGGCGCCAAAATGAAATGCTGATAGCAATATAGACACGGGGACCACATGCGAGCATTTACAAAATGGAAAGTCTGATGACCCCCCCCCCCCCCCCTCCCACACACACACACACACACACACACTTGGATTCTATCCCAGACCTAGAACCCGAAACTGGGTAACATCAGTTCTGCAAATTCCTAATAAGGACAGCAGGATTGCCAAGTCTTAGGCAGCAAATTTTTATCACATAAGAATTACTAGCTCCCAGCAGAAACGTCCTATTTATTTGACCGAAGAGATGTAACTAATCTGTTTGAAATGTTAAACAATTCTTCTCTTAGCAGTCATTCCTTTCTCAATATCTCTGAATTTAATATGCTAAAGTCTTTCCCGTAAACTATAGGCGGTCGGTGGCCCAACTGTTTGGGGAGGCTAAAGGGGGTGGGGCTAGGGGGTGCCAGGGGCGGGGCTTACCTCCATAATTGTCTGACAACACATAGAACAAAAATAAGTAAAAATAAAATAGTCACAATTAATACCTTTTATTAAATTTAGATATTAGATATGTATCATATGTCAAAGAATAAAGTGGTTGCTCAAAGCATATATTAACCACAATCGCTCAACTGCAAAACACTATGCACAACTTTGTGCAAAAACACACTCAGAACCTTACTGTACCA
Source organism: Microcaecilia unicolor (assembly GCF_901765095.1). NCBI lineage: Eukaryota > Metazoa > Chordata > Amphibia > Gymnophiona > Siphonopidae > Microcaecilia > Microcaecilia unicolor. The sequence continues at coordinate 138,234,836 of NC_044034.1, read as the reverse complement.
TAAATATTACACTGGGCAGACCCTAATACACCAATATACCACCCATACAGAAAATGCAGACTGTCAACAATATGAAACAAGGGATCATAATATCATAATTCTCATGTAGAGCCACAAAACACCCTTTTAAGGTGGATAGTGTTCACAATGAGCTCCTTTTATTAACGACCATATGTAGATCCTTCAAGAGGTAGTGTGTCATGATTTAGGCTCTACCCCTTTTCTGATGTTTTGGTGCCACCTCAGTAAAGCCAACACACAATCTCTCCACTGCAAAACACTATACATAAACTTGTGCAAAAACACACTCATAACCTTAGCAAACCATAACAGCACTAATTCCAAGGACAGGACGAGCTACAACCTTATGCATGGAAAGGCAGCACTGTAATTACACCAGGCTCTAAAACACCAGTACACAACCTAGTGAAACAAAAAAAAAAAGGGCTGCAAATACTACACATTAGCAGAATACTGCATCGTGATCACACATGAAAAACACATGACACAACAGATATGAAGGCAAAATACTGAACTGGAAAGTTACCTCAAGAAGTCAGACTCAGCATGCAGCAATACTAGAAAAATTGAAACTTACATGCAAAATATCACAGATACACATTTCTAAAAGCTGACATATTCCAATTAATACATTCTGAATAAAATACTTTTTTCTACCTTTGTTATCTGAACATTTAGTTATTCCAGTGGCGTACCAAGGGGGGGGGCGGTCCGCCCCGGGTGTCAGCGGGTGGGGGGTGCTCCGCGAGAGCCAACAGTTTTTTTTTAATCCATGCAGCGATCGCCAATTTGGCAGCGCCTCGCGTCTGCCCTGCATGAACTGAAAAGAGGAAATCGCTTTGCTGACGTCGGGCCTTCCCTCGCTTGTTGTCCCGCCCTCGAGAAAATAGGAAGTTACCTCAAAAGAGGGCGGGACAACAAGCGAGGGAAGGCCCGACGTCAGCAAAGCGATTTCCTCTTTTCAGTTCATGCAGGGCAGATGCGAGGCGCTGCCTGCATCGCTGCACGGATTAAAAAACAAAAAAGCAGGGTGGTGGCTTTAGGGTGAAGAGGGCTCAGGCCTCTCGACAGAGGGGGGGCTCAGAGGGGAGAAGGGGATTGGTGAGGGTGCTCAGAGGGAAGAAGGGATTGGGGAGGGTGGTCATAGGGGAGAAGGGGATTGGGGAGGGTGGGGGTGCTCATAGGGGAGAAGGGGATTGGGGAGGGTGCTCAGAGGGAGAAGGGGATTGGAGAGGGTGGGGGTGCTCATACCGTAGGGGAGAAGGGATTGGGAAGGGTGCTCATAGGGGAGAAGGGGATTGGAGAGGGTGGGGGTGCTCATAGGGGAGAAGGGGATTGGGGAGGGTGGGGTGCTCATAGGGGAGAAGGGGATTGGGGAGGGTGCTTAGAGGGGAGAAGGGGATTGGGGAGAAGGGGATTGGGGAGGGTGAGGGTGCGAAGAGGGAAGAAGGGGATTGGGGAGGGTGGGGGTGGTCATAGGGGAGAAGGGGATTGGGGAGGGGAGTGCTCAGATGGGAGAAGGGGTCTGGGGGTCTGACAAGGGGGCAGGAGGGAAAATGGGTCCATGCCTGGGGGCAGGTGGGAGAATGGGTCTGGGGCTGAAAAGGGGGGATGCAAGGCATGTGGTGGATGAAGGGGGCTGGATCTGGGGGCTGAAAAGGAGGGTATTTGGGATAAGGGGGCTAGTACTGGAACTGGGGGCTGAAACGGGGCAGGGGCTGAAACTGGGGGCTTTAAAGGGGACAGGGAGAACTGGCTGGGGCTGAAGCTCGGGACTGATGGGAGAAAAGGGCTGGGGACTGGTGGGATAGTGGGGCTGAAAAGGGGGGCAGGTGGGAGATGTGGGCTAGGGCTGGAACTAGGGGCAGGTGGAATAAGGGGGCTGAAAAGAGGGGGCAGAGAGAGAGGGGACAGACCCTGGATGTAAGTGGGGAGCGTGAGGGAGGGCAGACCTTGGGATGGATGGGAGAGGGAGGGCAGACGGATTGAAGGGGCAGAGAGAAAGGGCAGATGGTGGGTGGAAGGGGGAGAGAGAAAGAGGGCAGACTGGGGTAAATGGTGGATGGAAGGGGCAGAGATAGAGGGGCAGATTGTGGATGGAAGGGAGGGAGAGATGGCAGACTGGGGCAGATGGTGGATGGAAGGGGCAGAAATAGAGGGCAGATGTGGATGGAAGAAGAGAGAGAGATGGCAGACTGGGGCAGACAGTGGATGGAAGGGGCAGAGAGAGAGGGCAGACACTGGATGGAAGGGACATTAGAGAGGGCAGACACTGGATGCAGAGAGTGAGCGAAGACATGCTGGATGGAAGGAAGACAGTGAAAAGAAGATGAGGAAAGCAGAAACCAGAGACAACAACTGTAAATATATATTTTAATTATTTTGCTTTAGGATATAGTATTGTAGCTGTGTTAATAAATGTTTATAAGTAGAACATGTAAATAAGGTCATCTTTTTATTGGGCTAATTTTAATACATTTTGACTTAACTTTCAGAGAACAAAACCCCCTTCCTCAGGTCAGGATAGGATAATGTAACAGCACTATACTGTATTGACCTGAGGAAGGAGATTTTGGTCTCTGAAAGCTAAATGTATTAGTCCAATAAAATGATATTATTTGTTTTATTTCTATTTGTTAATTTGTAAAGTGGTGATTGGTATTTGTTAGTTTTTTCAAATTTACATCTACTGTCTTTATATTTTGCACAGTACTAGGGGACGTTTTCTGTTTCTGTGGTGTTGCATTGTATGCAGAGTCTGGCATCTTGGGGGTTCAGTTTAATTTTTGTCTAAATAGAAAGTTTAAATATTACTACTTATTCTATAGTGGATTAGGGTATATCTGTGTTTGTGAAAAAGACATGGCTTTCAGTTGGCATTGACTGTGCAGGATCGACGATCTGTATTATTCTGTCTGGTTTCGTTTTACAATAGGTGAATTGATGTTCTAGTGCTCACTGTAGTGTTTAAGATGCTTTCCTTTTCCTTGTGTGACTCGTAGAAATTACTGCTTATGGTATGGTAGAATCGCTCTATAGGTCCTGATGTTTTGTATTCTCGGTATGCCTAGTACTGGATTTGGGGGGGGGGGGGGGGGGGGGGGGGGGGGGGGGGGGGGGGGGGGTTAAAAAATGACCGGCCCCGGGTGTCAACTACCCTAGGTACGCCACTGAGTTATTCTATTCGCTTTGGTCCCAGTGTCTTCTGTTTTATGCAGTGTTTTCTTTCCATTTGATATTTTTTCTCTCACCATGTCCACCATCCTCTTGTGTCCTTATGCGTCCTGTCTACCACTTGTAGCCGTGTCCCTATCCTTCCTCCAGTTTAAGCATCTGCCCTGTTCCGATCCAGCCCTTAAATTCAGCAGTTTCCCATCTATGTCTTTGTCTTGCCTTGGCCTGCATTTCCCTCTCTTTTTCCCTATCCCCTGCTGTGATCAGTATTGCCCCTCTGTGTCAACCTCCAGTATCAGCTTATTACACAATCCAAATCCCACTGTTGCTCCTTGTGATCCTGGGCAAGTCACTTAACCCACCATTGCCGCAGGTACAAACTTAGATTGTGAGCCCTCCTGGGAAAAGGAACCACCCAGTGTACCTGAATGTAACTCGCCTTGAGTTACTACTACTAAAGGTGTGAGCAAAATCATGTCCAAAGACTAGTTATCATGCAGGGGAAAGCACTGAAGTGCAGAATGAAACCTTTGGACCAAAAAATTTAGTCTCTCAAAGACTGTCAGATAAAATTGTCCCTTTTGTCTGAGGTTATAATAAGCTGCCCCTTTATCAGAGACTGATAACAAGCTATCTCTTTATCCTAGACTGGCAATAAATTGGCCCTTCATCAGTTTTGGAAAAGCATGCTTTCTTTTTGAGCCTTTCCTTTCTGCCCTCAGCTACCTCTGGGTGATTCATCAAGCTATTCAGGGCAGGTTTAATATAGTGCAGGTTGCAATAGAACATTGACAATACAATCAAATTACTCCCCCCCCCCCCCCCCCCCCCCCCCCCCCCAGTGGTTGCCACATGGAGCTCATCTCATGTGTTGCATGTGTGTATGGATCTATAAACAGTTACTGTAAGTCCTGAAACTCCTCTGACTTCATTGTACTACTTTTTTCAAAATTGATTTTCATTTTGGAAAGTAAAATGGAATGGAATCTTGTGGGGAAGGAAAGAGTTGGACCTGCTGAGAGTCCAGCAGTATGCCTACCCACGTGGAACAGCTGGGCAGAGGAAAATGGAGCTACTGGTGGCATAATCTGTTGGCCCCTTCAGAAATCAGTGATACTATGGTGACAGCTGCAGGCATGTGCTCGAAGGGGCGCTCCTTTAGGCATGAGCACTGAAGAATATTGAGGAGGGGAATCTTGGATTTTCTGGCTGAGGTGGGTGATGTGTTTCCCGTCGCCCACCCCCTGCTGAGCCTGCCCTCAGCTCCCCGACCTTCCTGCAGTGGCCGCCCGGCGTTTAAACCTTTTAAGTTGCAGCGACGGCTCACCTCTGCTCCAGCCTTTCCCTTCTTGCTTCTCGTTCTTGCTCAGAGTCCCGCCTTCGCGGAAACAGGAAATACCTCATCAGAGGAAGGCGGGACTCTGAGTGAGAACGAGAAGGGAAAGGCTGGAGCGGAGGTGAGCTGTCGCTGCAACTTAAAAAGGTATAAACGCCGGGCGGCCACTGCAGGAAGGTCAGGGAGCTGAGGGCGGGCTCAGTGGGGGGGAGGGGGCGGCGGAAAAGGCGAGGGTCACAGCCAAGCCTCTTATATGGGGCACCTATGCCGTAAACATCGGCACAGATGATAAAATGTGTCGGCAATAGGTTCATTCTAAAAAGTGCATCTTTGAAAGCAATGAAAATTAGAGCTGTGCTATGTGCTCTAAAGAGCAATGCTCTGCTGCCCCCTAATGGACTTTAGAGGCAATTTTAATTTAACCCTTTAGAACCTTATTCTATAAATGTTATGCTCCTAAATTTATGGCCTTAAATTTATGAGCATATTTTATGCTCCTAAATTATTAGTATACTCTATGCTCCAAAATATATTATGCTTGAAATTTAGGAGAATAAATTCAGGAGCGTAAATTATGCTCTTAAATTGGGAGCATAACATTTAGGAGTATAAATTTAGGAACATAACCTTTATAGAATAAGGCCCATAGTGACTAAATGAAAATAGGGAAACTTTACCTCTAAACATGCAACACTCTAACCTTTAGAGAAATAGGAAAAGTGAGATGACAGCTTAATCTAAATAGGAGGTAAGGAAATGCTTCATTCTTTTACCCTGTCCCTGTAGAAGGCTCTCTCCCTGCTGGCAGGCGTCTCCTCTGATGTATTTGGTACCCCTTGGCAGACCTTGAGGGACATGCTAATAACCGTCTGACCGTAGCCTCTGAGATGCTTCCCCCAGAGGCAAAACAAAATACCTCTGCCTGTCCCAAAGGTTCCTCTCTCTCCATTCTAGCTCCTCAAGTCTCTGAAGAGCTACCTAGCATTTCCCTCTCTTTTTCTGCCAAACCTGCTTTTAGAAGTGAGATTCACTTTTAAAGCCATATTTTCATGGAAAGAAAACCAAATTACAGAAGAATTCACTTTGTTGCAGTGTAACTTCTGGCTTCTGTGACTTGCTCATTCTGAACTTGAGTCAATAACCTGAGTGATTCCCAGTTCCTGATAACTCATAGCAAACTAGGTTTCAAAACAATCTTTAAAGTTTGCAACTGCCAGGCTAGCTAGACCAGGGGCGTAGCCAGACAGCAGATTTTGGGTGGGCCTAGGCAAGAAGTGGGTGGGCACCAAATGTTCTCTCCCCCACCCCCACAGCAAAAGAATATCTCAGCTGGTGGGAAAATGCTTCTCTCCAGTCTCCACCTTAGTAGTCTGCAGCAGGCATGTGCTGAAAACTGAGCATGCGAAGGTGCCAGTATTGTGGAGAGCAGCATTTTCATTACCATGTGCTACTATTGGATGGGCCTGAGCCCACTGAGCTAGACCCATGTGCTAGTAGTTTGCATTCAGAATACTGTCTACCATGTCTCTGTAACCAGAGTGGTTTAAAATATTATGGAACAACCACTCAGCTGCTCAACTTAGCAAAAGTTTTAAAAGAAAGCTTGTTAGTGCTTTATACTTTGGTCGTATCAGCACAAACTCTGAAAGCAATTAAACCCTCTGCTGAGACAGAGAGTGAAAGCAGACAGCACTAACACCACTAAAACCTTCAGTGCAGAACTGTGTCTTGAGCCTTTAACAATTAACAATTCTCTCAGTAGATTGTAAAGCACAAATTACTTCTGCCACAGCAGAGAGGCTTGTGAACCTGCTGAAAGCATCACTGCCGAACACAGATGATAAGCAACTGTGCAATTCATATCACACTGCAGGGCACACAGTGGTGTAATACCATTTATCAAGGTGGCCAACTCCAGTTATGTAAGTTTCACACACTTATCTCGGTGGACACGCTAAATATAACATAGTAACATAGTAAATGTCCTGCATGGTCCATCCAGTCTGCCCAACAATATAAGTGCAACATGTATTGGTGAACACACACAAGTTATTCTGTCCACATCTATTCTACTAGACAAAATTCCTGTGTCTCAGGTGCAGATCACCCAACATTTAAGTGTTATTCTTGACCCTGGACTTATGTTGCAGTGATAGATTTCACAAGTAGTAGACTGTGTTTTGTTTTCAAACTTCAATTAATCAGGTCTATTCAATCATTGCTATATACCCCAGCACTAAATATACTTAAGCACTCCCATGAGATCAGTCAGTTGCAATTCGTTTTACATGGGTCTTCATGTTAGATTGTCAAAGACTTCAGATTATCCAAAATACAGCCATAAAAATGATCAATGGTTTCAAAAAATGTGATCATGTCACTCCTCATCTTAAAAATGCACATTGGTTACCTATCACACACCATATTTCATATAAAGTACTGTTGCTTGAATTTAAAGTATGTACCTCTGACGAATCCTCATATCTAGCTTCCTATCTTCCCACACGAGCCCTTAGACCTGCACATCTTCAACGCCTTAATGTACCTACTTATAAACAACAATGCCATGAACACACAAGGCATGCTATTTTTTTTTTATTCAAGCCCCCGAACATTAGAACGCATGGCCCATTCATTTTCCGCGATGTACCTGCTTGGATACTTTGAAATCAGATATTAAAACATTTCTGTTCCAAGATGCCTTTTCCACATTTCTATAAATATTTCTTTTTGTATTACTCTTGTAATGGTATCAGTTTATTATTGAAATATGTAGCATGATATTTTGCTGGATCATATATAACAATATAAAAATACAGCTTTGAGATCAGCTGGCTTGAATTTCATCTCCCCTTTCCCTTTTCCTGGGGACTTCTGATAGCAGGACTAGTCAATTACAAACACTTAACAAAGACAAAAGAGAGATTCCTCTGCCCTCCCACCTAACAAAAGCTTGACTAAGGTGGGTACCTGAATACTCCATCCAGACATCTCCGAAAACCAAAGACCCAAGAGACAGAAAGTCTGGAGACCCCATTGAAAACAAAGAACTCAGAGGAAAAGCATAAACAGAACATTTGCCTGTCATCAGAGGTATACCTGCCCCTCCCATCAACTATCAGACAAATGGACGCCAGGACATCTGCAGATCATGTGAACAGACTACAAAAACCATAATGCCTTGCAAGTTATCCAGTGCAAACCAGGAAGCAGGTGCTGGGACTCTATGATCATATCCTCCTGCAGCTTGCAAGATATAAAAGCAAAAGCTGTTTCCCCAAGATTCAGATTCTCTCTTCAGCTGCAAGCAACTCAGATCCACTCACTGCAGAAGCCCTGCTCCTGTCCTAACCATGTGCTCATCAATCAGCTGGACCACAGCATGCTTGTAACAAGGACTGTAAGTTAACCTACCTGTTACTTTGTTCTATTTTATGCACAAATTCTCTTCTAAGATCCTTTTAAAAACCTACCTCTCGTGTGCAATTGTATAGTAAATCAACCTTTTTGAAGCTAAAAATACGGTCTCTTTGTGTTCTGAGTATATGGTATCTTTTATATATACTTAGTTTATTTAATTTATTGCAATTATCACCTTTGGTGATTGGTGGAGAAATTAATATCCTAAAACTTATAAATACAGCGCCTGCTCTTAAATTATAAACAGTAGCGAGTGCTCTAGAGCTCTTTCCCCCAAGATAAATCATTTCTTGTAACATATTTATTTTCTTGTAACACTCTGAGGAATCAGTTGAGCCTCTGTGAGTCCTGATACAAGAGCAACGAGAGAGGATCAAATTGGAGGGGGGGGGGGGGTGCGCTATATGTTAAAGAGGGAATTGAGTCAAATAAAATAAACATTTCACATGACACAGATAGCAGCGTGGAATCATTACGGATAGAAATTCCATGTGTGAAATGAAGGAGTATTCTTGTAGGGCTGTACTACTGTCCATTGGAACAGAACAAACAGAAGGATGAAGAAATCTACAGTAACTGCATTTCATTTTCGAAAGGGTGACTATAATAAAGTGAGGAAAATGGTTAAAAAGAAACTGAAAGGATCGGCTGCAAAGTTTAGGACGCTAAATCAGGCATAGACATTATTTAAAAAAAAAACATCTTGGAAGCCCAGTCTAGATGCATTCCACGTATTTACAAATGGTAGAAAGAAAAGAAAACGTCAGCCAGCATGGTTAAAAGGTGAAGTAAAAGAGGCCATTACAGCCAAAAGATTGCCCTTCAAAGAATGGAAAAAGGATCCAAATGAAGAAAATAAGAAGCAACATACAGTGGGGGAAATAAGTATTTGATCCCTTGCTGATTTTGTAAGTTTGCCCACTGACAAAGACATGAGCAGCCCATAATTGAAGGGTAGGTTATTGGTAACAGTGAGAGATAGCACATCACAAATTAAATCCGGAAAATCACATTGTGGAAAGTATATGAATTTATTTGCATTCTGCAGAGGGAAATAAGTATTTGATCCCCCACCAACCAGTAAGAGATCTGGCCCCTACAGACCAGGTAGATGCTCCAAATCAACTCGTTACCTGCATGACAGACAGCTGTCGGCAATGGTCACCTGTATGAAAGACACCTGTCCACAGACTCAGTGAATCAGTCAGACTCTAACCTCTACAAAATGGCCAAGAGCAAGGAGCTGTCTAAGGATGTCAGGGACAAGATCATACACCTGCACAAGGCTGGAATGGGCTACAAAACCATCAGTAAGACGCTGGGCGAGAAGGAGACAACTGTTGGTGCCATAGTAAGAAAATGGAAGAAGTACAAAATGACTGTCAATCGACAAAGATCTGGGGCTCCACGCAAAATCTCACCTCGTGGGGTATCCTTGATCATGAGGAAGGTTAGAAATCAGCCTACAACTACAAGGGGGGAACTTGTCAATGATCTCAAGGCAGCTGGGACCACTGTCACCACGAAAACCATTGGTAACACATTACGACATAACGGATTGCAATCCTGCAGTGCCCGCAAGGTCCCCCTGCTCCGGAAGGCACATGTGACGGCCTGTCTGAAGTTTGCCAGTGAACACCTGGATGATGCCGAGAGTGATTGGGAGAAGGTGCTGTGGTCAGATGAGACAAAAATTGAGCTCTTTGGCATGAACTCAACTCGCCGTGTTTGGAGGAAGAGAAATGCTGCCTATGACCCAAAGAACACCGTCCCCACTGTCAAGCATGGAGGTGGAAATGTTATGTTTTGGGGGTGTTTCTCTGCTAAGGGCACAGGACTACTTCACCGCATCAATGGGAGAATGGATGGGGCCATGTACCGTACAATTCTGAGTGACAACCTCCTTCCCTCCGCCAGGGCCTTAAAAATGGGTCGTGGCTGGGTCTTCCAGCACGACAATGACCCAAAACATACAGCCAAGGCAACAAAGGAGTGGCTCAGGAAGAAGCACATTAGGGTCATGGAGTGGCCTAGCCAGTCACCAGACCTTAATCCCATTGAAAACTTATGAAGGGAGCTGAAGCTGCGAGTTGCCAAGCGACAGCCCAGAACTCTTAATGATTTAGAGATGATCTGCAAAGAGGAGTGGACCAAAATTCCTCCTGACATGTGTGCAAACCTCATCATCAACTACAGAAGACGTCTGACCGCTGTGCTTGCCAACAAGGGTTTTGCCACCAAGTATTAGGTCTTGTTTGCCAGAGGGATTAAATACTTATTTCCCTCTGCAGAATGCAAATAAATTCATATACTTTCCACAATGTGATTTTCCGGATTTAATTTGTGATGTGCTATCTCTCACTGTTACCAATAACCTACCCTTCAATTATGGGCTGCTCATGTCTTTGTCAGTGGGCAAACTTACAAAATCAGCAAGGGATCAAATACTTATTTCCCCCACTGTAAGTACTGACAAGTCAGATGCAAAGCACTAATAAAGAAGGCTAAAAGAGAATATGAAGAGAAACTCGCCGCAGAGGCTAAAACTCAGTAGCAACCTTGTCAGGTACATCAGAAGCAGAAAGCCTGCAAGGGAATCCGTGGGACTGTTAGATCACTTAGGAGCAAAAGGGGCACTCAAGGAAGACAAGGCCGTAGTGGAGAAACTGAATGAATTATTTGCTTCTGTCTTTACAGAAGAAGATGAAAGAGATCTGCCTGTACCAAATTTGGTTTTCAAGGGTGGTGATTCAGAGGAACTAAAAGAAATCTTGGTGAACCTGGAAGATGTACTGAGCCAAATTGACAAATTAAAGAGTAGTAAATCACCTGGACCAGATGTCATACATCCAAAGGTACTCAAGCATGAAATTGCTGATCTGCTGTTAGTAATAGGTAACCTGTCGCTAAAATCGTCCATAGTATCTGACTATTGGAGGGTGACCAATGTGACATTGATTTTTAAAAATGGTTCTAGGGGTGATCCAAGAAATTATAGACCGGTAAGCCTGACGTTGGTGCTGGGCAAAATAGAAGAAATTATTATAAAGAATAAAATTATAGAACACATAGACGAACATGGTTTAATGGGACAGAGTCAGCATGGGTTCAGCTGAGGGAAGTCTTGCCTCGCCAATTTCCTTCATTTCTTTGAAGGCCTGAATAAACATGTGGATAAAGGTGAGCCAGTTGATGTAGTGTATCCAGTGGTGTGCTGGTAAATTTTTAACAGGCTCTCTCCCCGGTCCACCTCGGTGCCCCCCACACCCACCTCGGCGCCCCCCCCACCCACCTCTGCGCCCCCCCCCCAAATTGCAGAGCTGGCCATAGCTAGGGGGAGGGGACAATGCATTACTTTCTCCAGGAAAAAAATTAAATGATCCCAGGTTCCAATCTAATTCATGTTTAATATGGGATAAAATGCCATAAATAAGTAAATAAATATAAACTTTTAACGTTCAGCACCTGATTCTCAAAGTGGACATATTCCAAACACTATAATGAAAATAAAATTATTTTTTTCTACCTTTGTTGTCTGGTGACTTTGTTTCTTTGATCATGCTGGTCCAGTATCTGATTCTGCTGCTCTCTATCTGTTCCCTTGACTCCGTTTCCAGGGCTTCCTTTCCATTTATTTCTTTTCTTTCCTCCTTTCTTCTTCATTTCTGGTCCTCCGCAGACTTGACTGTCCAGTGGATCTAGCTTCTTCCTATTTTCTCCATCCATGTGCAGTTTCTCTCCTCAATTCCTTTTCCCTCATCTAATCTCCTTCCTCTATCTTCCCTCCATGTCCAGCATTTCTTCTCTCTCCCTTCCCTCCCCTCCATCCATGTCCAGAATTTCTCTTGCTCTCTCCTCCATCCATGTCCTGAAACTCTCCTCTCTCCCCTGCCCCCTCTACCCATCCATGCCCAGCAAATCTCTCCCCTGCCCCCTCTCCCCATCCATGCCCAGCAAATCTCTCCCCTGCCCCTCTCTCCCCATCCATGCCCAGCAAGTCTCTCCCCTGCCCCCTCTCCCCATCCATGCCCAGCAAATCTCTCCCCTGCCCCCCTCTCCCCATCCATGCCCAGCAAGTCTCTCCCCTGCCCCCTCTCCCCATCCATGCCCAGCAAGTCTCTCCCCTGCCCCCTCTCCCCATCCATGCCCAGCAAATCTCTCCCCTGCCCCCTCTCCCCATCCATGCCCAGCAAATCTCTCCCCTGCCCCCCTCTCCCCATCCATACCCAGTGATTCTCCGCCCTTCCCTCCCGCTCCCAAACATGTCCAGCGAACGATGTCCTTCGCCCCCACCCTCCCCTCCCGCTCCCATCTGTCTTTTTTAATTACCTCCGTCGAAGCCCGTGCTATTTAAAGCACTGCTGCGTGCAGGCCGTCTCTCCAGGATTCCCCTGCTTGCTTCGGTGATGTTCGTGCCCTTAGTCCCGCCTTCGCGGAAAAAGGAAATGACATCAGAATGACGTCAGAAGGCGGGACTAAGGGCGCGAACGTCACCGAAGCAAGCAAGGGAATCCTGGAGAGACGGCCTGCACACAGCAGGGCTTTAAATAGCGGTTTCGACGGAGGTAATTTAAAAAGTCAGATGGGAGCGGGAGCCAGAGGGTGGGGGCGAAGGACATCGTTTGACATGTTGCGGAGTGGCAGGGGAGGTAAGCATGGCCTGTGATGATGCCCTCCTGCCATGCTTACCTCCCCTAATAGAGCCGGCTCGCCCCCAACAACAACCGGCTCGCAAGAGCTGTCAAAATTTAACAAGCGGCTCTTGCGAGCCGGACAGAGTGTATCTACATTTTCAGAAAGCTGTTGATAAAGTTCCTCATGAGAGACTCCTGAGAAAATTAAAGAGTCATGGGATAGGAGGCAAGATTCTGGTGTGGATTAGGAATTGGTTATTGGACAGAAAACAGAGCGTAAGGTTAAATAGTCATTTCTTTCAATGGATGAGGGTGAACAATGGAGTGCTGCAGGGATCTGTACTGGGATCAGTACTATTTAACATATTTATAAATGATATGGAAATCAGAACAAGTGAGCTGATCAAATTTGCAGATGATACAAAACTATTCAAGGTTGTTAAAACACATGCGGACCGTGAAATATTGCAGGAAGACCTTAGAAAATTAGAAGACTGGGCATCCAAATGACAGATGAAATTTAATGTGGACAAATGCAAGGTGATGCACATTGGAAAGAATAATCCGAACCATAGTTACCCGATGCTAGGGTCCACCTTGGGGGTGTATAATTATGGTACAGCCAGAGACCCCCCCCCCCCCCCCCCCACTGGAATGGTGGCGGGCCCAGTCATAGAGCTCAGGCCATTACAGACCTTGGCTGAGTCAGAAATCTGATGGCTGACATAACTGGGAGCTTACTGGAAAAGTAAGGCCTAGTTTGTAGCCCGGATTGAGGCCTAAATAAGCTAAATTAGGAAAAGTTAGGTCAATAGATATGGAAACAAAATGGAGGATTTCAGCACAAAATGGAAGCCGTATCTGTTACAAAGTGGAATTTTCTCTAATGTAAGTTAGAAAAACAAGTTGAGAAATGAGACTTTCCTGTGAGCAGGATTGTGGTCAGCCATGGTGTGAGAAAGGAAAGGTGTAGCTGGATGCAGGGTCTTGCTTAAGACCGGGCATCCAAATGACAGATGAAATTTAATGTGGACAAATGCAAGGTGATGCACATTGGAAAGAATAATCCGAACCATATCACACCACCCTCAAAATCTAAGAAAATATTTCTTTACTCAATGTGTAATTAAACTCTGGAATTCTTTGCCAGAGAATGTGGTAAAAGCAGTTAGCTTAGGAAGGTTTAAAAATGGTTTGGGCAATTTCCTAAAAGAAAAGTCCATAAGCCATTATTAAGATGAACTTGGGAAAATCCACAATTTATTTCTAGGATGAGCAGCATAAAATCTGTTTTACTTGGGATCTTGCCATGTACTTGTGACTTGGGTTGACCACTGTTGGAAACAGGATACTGAGCTTGAGGGATCTTTGCTCAATCCCAGTATGGTAATGCATATGTTCTATGTTGTTACCCCGTTCCTGAAGTGCACAGCTCTACCATATTTGTTGTTTGTAGTCGTGAAGGATACCTCAAGCCATGATTCAGGAAAAAGTTTACACTATCAGGCTTATTTTCGAAAGATAAGGGCGCCCATCTTTCGACACAAATCGGGAGATGGGTGTCCTTCTCTCAGGGTCGCCCAAATTGGCATAATCGAAAGCTGATTTTGGTTGTCCTCAACTGCTTCCCGTCACGGGGACGACCAAAGTTCCCGGGGGCGTGTCAGAGGCATAGCGAAGGCGGGACTGGGGCGTGCCTAACAGATGGGCATCCTCAAGCGATAATGGAAAAAAGAAGGGTGTCCCTGACGAGCACTTGGCCGACTTTACTTGGTACATTTTTTTCTTATGACCAAGCCTCAAAAAGGTACCCGAACTGACCAGATGACCATCGGAGGGAATCGGGGATGACCTCCCCTGACTCCCCCAGTGGTGACTATCCTCCTCCCACCCTGAAAAAAACTTTAAAAACTTTTTTGCTAGCCTCAAATATCATACTCAGGTCCATCGCAGCAGTATGCAGGTCCCTGGGGGGCGAGGTGTGTGTATGTCAGCGGAAGCATAGCGAAGGCATGGACGTCCTTCTTTCAAACATTTTGGACATCCTGAACTGCCCCCCCCCCCCCCCCCACAGGGATGGCCAAATTTCAAGGGAGTGGAGTGCAGGGGCATAGCCACGGGCGGGCCTGGACAGGCCCAGGCCCAGCCACTTTTGCGCCAGGCCCGCCCACCCACCCTAACTAGCCCCAACCTAACAACCAGTGGTGTAGCTAGGGGGGGTTGCAGGGGGAGCGGTCGCTCCCCCAAACAGGTTTGTAGAAAAATGGCACCTATGCACCTCTTGCCAATATTTCTTTCTGCCCTCTCCCAAACGAGGTTCCAATCTTTTCCTGCCTCTTCTGCCCGCTCTCCCCATCCTTGTGGTCTGCTCACTTTTACTGCCCTGAAGCACCGTTCTCCCTCCAGCACCGGCGATTCCCATAGCCAGCCTTCTGCCAGCGTGCTTCGTCGGGGCCTCTCCTTTGGCGCGTCCTGCCTACTCTGCAACTTCCTGTTTTCCACAAAGGTGGGGCGTGCGCCTGAGGAGAGGCCTGACGACGCACGATGGCAGAAGGCTGACTATGGGAATCACCAGTGCTGGAGGGAGAACGGCGCTTAAGGGCAGTAAAAATGACCAGACCACGCGGACGGGGAGAGCGGGCAGAAGAGAGGGAGAAATGCAAAACTCGGGAGGGGATGGAGAAGGGAGAAAGCGCTGCCCAAGACCAGAGTGGAAGTGAACCTATCTAGTCCACTGTAAGCAAGGTAAGGAAGCCAATTTGTAATCTGTTTCCACTTTCCACCCTCTCCTCCCCCACGCAGCCGTCATTTCAGTTCACTCAAAACAAAGCAAGCAAACTTTTGAGGTACTGCATCCACCTTGTCATTCTTTATTGTTGCTCCATCTTAAAAGGTGGAGGAGGAAAGCAGTAACAATTGAATATCACTAAAACAGCTTCAAAAATTATTGTAGCTGGTAGAAACTGCGATTATAAACTCTAGTTTGAGCTCATTTTTTTTCACTGTTCTTATATATAGATGTCCAGATTTCAGTGAAGCTATCCAGTTTCCTCATGGGTGCATTTTAACTGTAGTTGTAATCTGCCTTCAGAAGCCTGGTGTTATAAAGATGATAGAATATACTGAAATTAAATGGTAGAATATACTGAAATTAAATGGATGTAGAATTAAACTCTCCTTTCACTGGGGCACATGGAATCACATCTTCATCTCTTTTGTAGACATTTACCTTTTAGATACACAAAGGGATTATTCTGTTTTGATCATGTTTCAGGGGCAAGTAGTTTTATAAGTCAAAATAAAAATAAATATTTTGTTTCATGCAGATCTCTTTTGTTTAAACATAAATGGGATATAAGCCCCTAATTCAGTTCCACTGGTTTTCTTATATTTTGTTCTTGTGATGACTTATATTGTGCCAAAACTGAAAACTCTTATCTCTACCTGGTCGATAATAAAAGGAACACTATCTGCCCTAAAAAGTTGTTTTGTGGCTCTACATGAGGAATTGTGATATTGAATAAATAAGTGTATGTTTGTGCCCCTAGTCATGCATCCTACGTTTATATAATCCTTTCAAGAAATCCAGTTAACTGTTTAACGTTAGTGGAACATAGCTACAGAGGCATGGTATGGTTGCATTTTTAAGATGGTAATACTAGGGCCCAGCTAAGAAACAGGTTATTTTGAGTTAGTCTTCACTGGACCAAACTTGCTTTCCTTGTGCCATCACTATCCAGCAGGATAGGCAGTGTCTTAAAAGGTGGAGGATAAAGGATTTTTTTTTAACAATAAAGAGTGACAACATGGATGTAGCAGCTCATAGGTTTGCTTGCTTTGTTTTGAGAGTACAGCAGTGATAGCTGCGTGGGGAAGGGGAAAGTGAGATTGGCCTAATTGGTTTCAACATTTTGATGTCACTTGGCATATGTCTATTAAACCTCCTTGGAGCTGCAAGAGGATGGACCGTGGGAGCAGGCCAGGGAGATATGTGGCCCCAAGAAGGATGGGGAGCACTGAAAGAGATGGGGAAGAAGGTTAACATGGGGAGAGAGAAGGGTAAATGCTGGACAGGGAGGGAGAAGGACACAGAGTCAATACTGGACAAGGAGAGGAGAGGGACATTGGAACTTAGAGAGGCAGTGCTGGAAAATGAAGAAATGGGGACACAGGGGCACTACTGAAAAGGGGGGGAAGATAGGGGCTCTACTGAAAAGGGGAGGAGGAGATAGGGACACAGAGGGGCACCACTGGAAGGGGGAATGGAGATATGGGGACAATGGTGAAAAGGGGTGAGATGGTGACAAAGAGGTAATGCTAGAAAAAGGGAGAGATGGGGACACCTGGACGGCAGATGCTAGAAAAGGGGAAGATGAGGAGACCAGGTAGGCTTGTGCTAAAAAAAGGGGGGAGATGGGGGACACAGAAATGGCAGATGCTGAACTTGAGGGCAGGATAGGGACAAGCGACACAGAAGGGAGATACTGGACAGGACAAATAGTGGTGCAGAGGAAAGAAGGTTGGTGCACTTGGAGACAGAAGAAATCAGATGGGCAAAAGACCCTGTAAAGGCAGAAGAAACAGAGAAAAACAGAAAAGGGACAGCGGGACCAAAGCAAATGAGAAAATAAATTGTTCAAACAACAGTAGAGGGGTCCAAGTGCATTTTCTTAAGTCATTTTGGATGTACTGCAGCACAGATTTTGATGGGTAGAATCAGGGACTGGAAATCTCATATGAATTTGGGATGTGAGTTCACACTAGGACTAGTTGAAAAGTCTCTCTTTTGGAACTGGATCACATGGCAGCTCTATACACAGCAATTTGATAGTGGGGATGTAAAATGCAAGATCAGTGCCAAACAGATGTAGAGAAGGAAAGGAAGGAAGAAGACAAGAGGCGAGAGAAGAAATGGAAAGGCCAACCTGGAAAAGAATTTGTAAGGCTGACTCATGGAACATGGAAAAAAAGACTGGGACCAGCCAAATTTCCAGACAACAAAGGCAGAAAATGTTATTTAATACTTTGTAAGGACTGAGATGTACCTGCTTTGTAAAATGTACAGGAGAAAATGCATTTCTGTCTCTTTTCTACAAGTATTGTACTGTTTATAGAGTCTGGCTTCCTTGGACAGAAAGTGAGGGAGGTCTCTATTTCAATTTTGTTGTTGTTGTTTTTTTTTTTTGTGGCTCCCTATTCTGTATTAGATTGGTAAAATGAAATGTTGTCACAATTTGGGTTTCTGCCAGGTGCTTGTGACCTGGGTTGGCCACTGTTGGAAACAAGATACTGGGTCTGACCCAGTATGGCTAATCTTATGTTTATATAGATGAGGGTCTATCCATGTTCTGCATGTGTGACTGAGGTGAAGGATTCTGCTAGCATATAATGTCTGTGTAGGAATGTGTAACAGTGCAGTTTGTTCCAGTTTCCCAGTAGTAGGTATATTGGTGCTCCACAGTCCAGTGTAATATATATAGCACTGTCTTCTGATAGGTGGGTTAGGGCTGTTATGGTGTGGTAAGTTTTGTGTTGTAGGGCAGTGCTGGAGTACCCCCTTGCCAGTCACCACACAAACAAAAGCCCATCTGATTTAAACAAGGTTTCTAACAGTGGAAGCAATGTGTGTGCTATTCCTGAATATTTTTACTTTGTAGTTGTTTTTTTTGTTTTGTTACATTTGTACCCTGCGCTTTCCCACTCATGCCAGGCTCAATGCGGCTTTCAGGGGGCAATGGAGGGTTAAGTGACTTGCCCAGAGTCACAAGGAGCTGCCTGAAGTGGGAATCGAACTCAGTTCCTTAGTTCCCCAGGACCAAAGCCCACCACCCTAACCACTAGGTTCCCTGCTCTGGCCAGTCCAGGGACCTCTTTTGCGTCCTGCCTCCTGATGTAACTTACTGTTCCCTTGTAGGCAGGACGCAACAGAGACAGCCTGTATTAATCATTGCCCGCCATAGCACCTGAGCAACAACACAGACACTGCTGTCTAGCTGACACCAACCGGCGCCTATTTTATAAAAGGCTGCTCCCCCTGAGAACAGAACCTGGCTACGCATCTGCCAACAACGTCCCACGCTGCCTTTTCTCCTCCGGGTTCAGCCGGTCCCTGCAGCATTCTTCTTTTCACCCGTCGCGTGCAGCACTGCGATTCACACAGGCAGCTCCGCTCCCCCTGCCGAGAGAGAGAGAGAGACAGAGACACTCCTCTTGTTGTTTCTTTAATTGATGGGTCATGAATGAGAATAGATTCTTGGAATCTATGCTATGATTTCCCCTAGATGTTTGCTGGAAAAGGAAACAATAGAGAATGTGCCAAGTGTGGCCCTTGGGTGGTTCTTCTCTCTGTATGGAGCAGGCTTTTCTATCTGGTGCCCTCCAATCTCTTTCACATGGATAATCCAACAAAAGTTTGGACTGTTGCTGATGTGTCACAGGGTTCCCCTTCCAGTGGGCAGCCAGGGATGTTCCTGCTTAGCTTTTCACCAGGTTCTTTGGGATACCCTCCTGTGCCATGCATCTGCCTCCAGATAGGGTGTGCTTAGCTTGCCTCTTGTCTCCTCTGGGATGTACACTTACACCACAAGTGCCTCCAGATAGGGAGAGAGAGACAGAGAGAGAAGAGAGACTGACCCCGTAGTGCCCTCCAACACTGACAAGATAATATCTTCATGCTTGCACTTTCCAGGATATGAGGAGATTTATTGGCTGTCCTAAAATACAAATGTTTGCACAGGTTCAATATAAAGATTTGCACCAGTCCCTCCTGAACAGGTTTATCTTCAGGGGAGTTCCAAATTCAAACCTTCAGTCCTTCACAATTTCAACATGATATTCAACAGGTCCTTGAACAAATTAAATAAGGTTTACTGCTGGGCTTGGGAGGCAGCAAGAGACTCCTCTTGTTGTTTCTTTAATTGATGGGTCATGAATGAGAATAGATTCTTGGAATTCTATGCTATGATTTCCCCTAGATGTTTGCTGGAAAAGGAAACAATAGAGAATGTGCCAAGTGTGGCCCTTGGGTGGTTCTTCTCTCTGTATGGAGCAGGCTTTTCTATCTGGTGCCCTCCAATCTCTTTCACATGGATAATCCAACAAAAGTTTGGACTGTTGCTGATGTGTCACAGGGTGCCCCTTCCAGTGGGCAGCCAGGGATGTTCCTGCTTAGCTTTTCACCAGTTTCTTTGGGATACCCTCCTGTGCCATGCATCTGCCTCCAGATAGAGTGTGCTTAGCTTGCCTCTTGTCTCCTCTGGGATATACACTTACACCACAAGTGCCTCCAGATAGGGAGAGAGAGAGAGAGAGAAGAGAGACTGACCCCGGAGTGCCCTCCAACACTGACAAGATAATATCTTCATGCTTGCACTTTCCAGGATATGAGGAGATTTATTGGTGTCCCAAAATACAAATGTTTGCACAGGTTCAATATAAAGATTTGCACCAGTCCCTCCTGAACAGGTTTATCTTCAGGGGAGTTCCAAATTCAAACCTTCAGTCCTTCACAATTTCAACATGATATTCAACAGGTCCTTGAACAAATTAAATAAGGTTTACTGCTGGGCTTGGGAGGCAGCAAGAGACTCCTCTTGTTGTTTCTTTAATTGATGGGTCATGAATGAGAATAGAGTCTTGGATTTTATGCTATGATTTCCCCTAGATGTTTGCTGGAAAAGGAAACAATAGAGAATGTGCCAAGTGTGGCCCTTGGGTGGTTCTTCTCTCTGTATGGAGCAGGCTTTTCTATCTGCTGCCCTCCAATCTCTTTCACATGGATAATCCAACAAAAGTTTGGACTGTTGCTGATGTGTCACAGGGTTCCCCTTCCAGTGGGCAGCCAGGGATGTTCCTGCTTAGCTTTTCACCAGGTTCTTTGGGATACCCTCCTGTGCCATGCATCTACCTCCAGATAATGTGTGCTTAGCTTGCCTCTTGTGTCCTCTGGGATGTACACTTACACCACAAGTGCCTCCAGATAGGGAGAGAGAGACAGAGAGAGAAAGAGAGACTGACCCCGTAGTGCCCTCCAACATGACAAGATAATATCTTCATGCTTGAACTTTCCAGGATATGAGGAGATTTATTGCTGTCCTAAAATACAAATGTTTGCACAGGTTCAATATAAAGATTTGCACCAGTCCCTCCTGAACAGGTTTATCTTCAGGGGAGTTCCAAATTCAAACCTTCAGTCCTTCACAATTTCAACATGATATTCAACAGGTCCTTGAACAAATTAAATAAGGTTTACTGCTGGGCTTGGGAGGCAGCAAGAGACTCCTCTTGTTGTTTCTTTAATAATGGGTCATGAATGAGAATAGATTCTTGGAATCTATGCTATGATTTCCCCTAGATGTTTGCTGGAAAAGGAAACAATAGAGAATGTGCCAAGTGTGGCCCTTGGGTGGTTCTTCTCTCTGTATGGAGCAGGCTTTTCTATCTGGTGCCCTCCAATCTCTTTCACATGGATAATCCAACAAAAGTTTGGACTGTTGCTGATGTGTCACAGGGTGCCCCTTCCAGTGGGCAGCCAGGGATGTTCCTGCTTAGCTTTTCACCAGTTTCTTTGGGATACCCTCCTGTGCCATGCATCTGCCTCCAGATAGAGTGTGCTTAGCTTGCCTCTTGTCTCCTCTGGGATATACACTTACACCACAAGTGCCTCCAGATAGGGAGAGAGAGAGAGAGAGAGAGAGACACTGACCCCGGAGTGCCCTCCAACACGACAAGATAATATCTTCATGCTTGCACTTTCCAGGATATGAGGAGATTTATTGGTGTCCCAAAATACAAATGTTTGCACAGGTTCAATATAAAGATTTGCACCAGTCCCTCCTGAACAGGTTTATCTTCAGGGGAGTTCCAAATTCAAACCTTCAGTCCTTCACAATTTCAACATGATATTCAACAGGTCCTTGAACAAATTAAATAAGGTTTACTGCTGGGCTTGGGAGGCAGCAAGAGACTCCTCTTGTTGTTTCTTTAATTGATGGGTCATGAATGAGAATAGAGTCTTGGATTTTATGCTATGATTTCCCCTAGATGTTTGCTGGAAAAGGAAACAATAGAGAATGTGCCAAGTGTGGCCCTTGGGTGGTTCTTCTCTCTGTATGGAGCAGGCTTTTCTATCTGCTGCCCTCCAATCTCTTTCACATGGATAATCCAACAAAAGTTTGGACTGTTGCTGATGTGTCACAGGGTTCCCCTTCCAGTGGGCAGCCAGGGATGTTCCTGCTTAGCTTTTCACCAGGTTCTTTGGGATACCCTCCTGTGCCATGCATCTACCTCCAGATAAAGTGTGCTTAGCTTGCCTCTTGTGTCCTCTGGGATGTACACTTACACCACAAGTGCCTCCAGATAGGGAGAGAGAGACAGAGAGAGAGAGAGAGAGAGACTGACCCCGGAGTGCCCTCCAACACGACAAGATAATATCTTCATGCTTGCACTTTCCAGGATATGAGGAGATTTATTGGTGTCCCAAAATACAAATGTTTGCACAGGTTCAATATAAAGATTTGCACCAGTCCCTCCTGAACAGGTTTATCTTCAGGGGAGTTCCAAATTCAAACCTTCAGTCCTTCACAATTTCAACATGATATTCAACAGGTCCTTGAACAAATTAAATAAGGTTTACTGCTGGGCTTGGGAGGCAGCAAGAGACTCCTCTTGTTGTTTCTTTAATGATGGGTCATGAATGAGAATAGATTCTTGGATTCTATGCTATGATTTCCCCTAGATGTTTGCTGGAAAAGGAAACAATAGAGAATGTGCCAAGTGTGGCCCTTGGGTGGTTCTTCTCTCTGTATGGAGCAGGCTTTTCTATCTGGTGCCCTCCAATCTCTTTCACATGGATAATCCAACAAAAGTTTGGACTGTTGCTGATGTGTCACAGGGTGCCCCTTCCAGTGGGCAGCCAGGGATGTTCCTGCTTAGCTTTTCACCAGTTTCTTTGGGATACCCTCCTGTGCCATGCATCTGCCTCCAGATAGAGTGTGCTTAGCTTGCCTCTTGTCTCCTCTGGGATGTACACTTACACCACAAGTGCCTCCAGATAGGGAGAGAGAGACAGAGAGAGAAAGAGAGACTGACCCCGTAGTGCCCTCCAACATGACAAGATAATATCTTCATGCTTGAACTTTCCAGGATATGAGGAGATTTATTGCTGTCCTAAAATACAAATGTTTGCACAGGTTCAATATAAAGATTTGCACCAGTCCCTCCTGAACAGGTTTATCTTCAGGGGAGTTCCAAATTCAAACCTTCAGTCCTTCACAATTTCAACATGATATTCAACAGGTCCTTGAACAAATTAAATAAGGTTTACTGCTGGGCTTGGGAGGCAGCAAGAGACTCCTCTTGTTGTTTCTTTAATTGATGGGTCATGAATGAGAATAGATTCTTGGATCTATGCTATGATTTCCCCTAGATGTTTGCTGGAAAAGGAAACAATAGAGAATGTGCCAAGTGTGGCCCTTGGGTGGTTCTTCTCTCTGTATGGAGCAGGCTTTTCTATCTGGTGCCCTCCAATCTCTTTCACATGGATAATCCAACAAAAGTTTGGACTGTTGCTGATGTGTCACAGGGTGCCCCTTCCAGTGGGCAGCCAGGGATGTTCCTGCTTAGCTTTTCACCAGTTTCTTTGGGATACCCTCCTGTGCCATGCATCTGCCTCCAGATAGAGTGTGCTTAGCTTGCCTCTTGTCTCCTCTGGGATATACACTTACACCACAAGTGCCTCCAGATAGGGAGAGAGAGAGAGAGAGAGAGAGAGACACTGACCCCGGAGTGCCCTCCAACACGACAAGATAATATCTTCATGCTTGCACTTTCCAGGATATGAGGAGATTTATTGGTGTCCCAAAATACAAATGTTTGCACAGGTTCAATATAAAGATTTGCACCAGTCCCTCCTGAACAGGTTTATCTTCAGGGGAGTTCCAAATTCAAACCTTCAGTCCTTCACAATTTCAACATGATATTCAACAGGTCCTTGAACAAATTAAATAAGGTTTACTGCTGGGCTTGGGAGGCAGCAAGAGACTCCTCTTGTTGTTTCTTTAATTGATGGGTCATGAATGAGAATAGAGTCTTGGATTCTATGCTATGATTTCCCCTAGATGTTTGCTGGAAAAGGAAACAATAGAGAATGTGCCAAGTGTGGCCCTTGGGTGGTTCTTCTCTCTGTATGGAGCAGGCTTTTCTATCTGCTGCCCTCCAATCTCTTTCACATGGATAATCCAACAAAAGTTTGGACTGTTGCTGATGTGTCACAGGGTTCCCCTTCCAGTGGGCAGCCAGGGATGTTCCTGCTTAGCTTTTCACCAGGTTCTTTGGGATACCCTCCTGTGCCATGCATCTGCCTCCAGATAGAGTGTGCTTAGCTTGCCTCTTGTCTCCTCTGGGATATACACTTACACCACAAGTGCCTCCAGATAGGGAGAGAGAGAGAGAGACACTGACCCCGGAGTGCCCTCCAACATGACAAGATAATATCTTCATGCTTGCACTTTCCAGGATATGAGGAGATTTATTGGTGTCCCAAAATACAAATGTTTGCACAGGTTCAATATAAAGATTTGCACCAGTCCCTCCTGAACAGGTTTATCTTCAGGGGAGTTCCAAATTCAAACCTTCAGTCCTTCACAATTTCAACATGATATTCAACAGGTCCTTGAACAAATTAAATAAGGTTTACTGCTGGGCTTGGGAGGCAGCAAGAGACTCCTCTTGTTGTTTCTTTAATTGATGGGTCATGAATGAGAATAGATTCTTGGAATCTATGCTATGATTTCCCCTAGATGTTTGCTGGAAAAGGAAACAATAGAGAATGTGCCAAGTGTGGCCCTTGGGTGGTTCTTCTCTCTGTATGGAGCAGGCTTTTCTATCTGGTGCCCTCCAATCTCTTTCACATGGATAATCCAACAAAAGTTTGGACTGTTGCTGATGTGTCACAGGGTTCCCCTTCCAGTGGGCAGCCAGGGATGTTCCTGCTTAGCTTTTCACCAGGTTCTTTGGGATACCCTCCTGTGCCATGCATCTGCCTCCAGATAGAGTGTGCTTAGCTTGCCTCTTGTCTCCTCTGGGATGTACACTTACACCACAAGTGCCTCCAGATAGGGAGAGAGAGACAGAGAGAGAAGAGAGACTGACCCCGTAGTGCCCTCCAACATGACAAGATAATATCTTCATGCTTGAACTTTCCAGGATATGAGGAGATTTATTGCTGTCCTAAAATACAAATGTTTGCACAGGTTCAATATAAAGATTTGCACCAGTCCCTCCTGAACAGGTTTATCTTCAGGGGAGTTCCAAATTCAAACCTTCAGTCCTTCACAATTTCAACATGATATTCAACAGGTCCTTGAACAAATTAAATAAGGTTTACTGCTGGGCTTGGGAGGCAGCAAGAGACTCCTCTTGTTGTTTCTTTAATAATGGGTCATGAATGAGAATAGATTCTTGGAATCTATGCTATGATTTCCCCTAGATGTTTGCTGGAAAAGGAAACAATAGAGAATGTGCCAAGTGTGGCCCTTGGGTGGTTCTTCTCTCTGTATGGAGCAGGCTTTTCTATCTGCTGCCCTCCAATCTCTTTCACATGGATAATCCAACAAAAGTTTGGACTGTTGCTGATGTGTCACAGGGTGCCCCTTCCAGTGGGCAGCCAGGGATGTTCCTGCTTAGCTTTTCACCAGTTTCTTTGGGATACCCTCCTGTGCCATGCATCTGCCTCCAGATAGAGTGTGCTTAGCTTGCCTCTTGTCTCCTCTGGGATATACACTTACACCACAAGTGCCTCCAGATAGGGAGAGAGAGAGAGAGAGAGAGAGACACTGACCCCGGAGTGCCCTCCAACACGACAAGATAATATCTTCATGCTTGCACTTTCCAGGATATGAGGAGATTTATTGGTGTCCCAAAATACAAATGTTTGCACAGGTTCAATATAAAGATTTGCACCAGTCCCTCCTGAACAGGTTTATCTTCAGGGGAGTTCCAAATTCAAACCTTCAGTCCTTCACAATTTCAACATGATATTCAACAGGTCCTTGAACAAATTAAATAAGGTTTACTGCTGGGCTTGGGAGGCAGCAAGAGACTCCTCTTGTTGTTTCTTTAATTGATGGGTCATGAATGAGAATAGATTCTTGGATTCTATGCTATGATTTCCCCTAGATGTTTGCTGGAAAAGGAAACAATAGAGAATGTGCCAAGTGTGGCCCTTGGGTGGTTCTTCTCTCTGTATGGAGCAGGCTTTTCTATCTGGTGCCCTCCAATCTCTTTCACATGGATAATCCAACAAAAGTTTGGACTGTTGCTGATGTGTCACAGGGTCTCCTTTCCAGTGGGCAGCCAGGGATGTTCCTGCTTAGCTTTTCACCAGGTTCTTTGGGATACCCTCCTGTGCCATGCATCTGCCTCCAGATAGAGTGTGCTTAGCTTGCCTCTTGTCTCCTCTGGGATGTACACTTACACCACAAGTGCCTCCAGATAGGGAGAGAGAGACAGAGAGAGAAAGAGAGACTGACCCCGTAGTGCCCTCCAACATGACAAGATAATATCTTCATGCTTGAACTTTCCAGGATATGAGGAGATTTATTGCTGTCCTAAAATACAAATGTTTGCACAGGTTCAATATAAAGATTTGCACCAGTCCCTCCTGAACAGGTTTATCTTCAGGGGAGTTCCAAATTCAAACCTTCAGTCCTTCACAATTTCAACATGATATTCAACAGGTCCTTGAACAAATTAAATAAGGTTTACTGCTGGGCTTGGGAGGCAGCAAGAGACTCCTCTTGTTGTTTCTTTAATTGATGGGTCATGAATGAGAATAGATTCTTGGATTCTATGCTATGATTTCCCCTAGATGTTTGCTGGAAAAGGAAACAATAGAGAATGTGCCAAGTGTGGCCCTTGGGTGGTTCTTCTCTCTGTATGGAGCAGGCTTTTCTATCTGCTGCCCTCCAATCTCTTTCACATGGATAATCCAACAAAAGTTTGGACTGTTGCTGATGTGTCACAGGGTTCCCCTTCCAGTGGGCAGCCAGGGATGTTCCTGCTTAGCTTTTCACCAGGTTCTTTGGGATACCCTCCTGTGCCATGCATCTACCTCCAGATAGAGTGTGCTTAGCTTGCCTCTTGTCTCCTCTGGGATGTACACTTACACCACAAGTGCCTCCAGATAGGGAGAGAGAGACAGAGAGAGAAAGAGAGACTGACCCCGTAGTGCCCTCCAACATGACAAGATAATATCTTCATGCTTGAACTTTCCAGGATATGAGGAGATTTATTGCTGTCCTAAAATACAAATGTTTGCACAGGTTCAATATAAAGATTTGCACCAGTCCCTCCTGAACAGGTTTATCTTCAGGGGAGTTCCAAATTCAAACCTTCAGTCCTTCACAATTTCAACATGATATTCAACAGGTCCTTGAACAAATTAAATAAGGTTTACTGCTGGGCTTGGGAGGCAGCAAGAGACTCCTCTTGTTGTTTCTTTAATAATGGGTCATGAATGAGAATAGATTCTTGGAATCTATGCTATGATTTCCCCTAGATGTTTGCTGGAAAAGGAAACAATAGAGAATGTGCCAAGTGTGGCCCTTGGGTGGTTCTTCTCTCTGTATGGAGCAGGCTTTTCTATCTGGTGCCCTCCAATCTCTTTCACATGGATAATCCAACAAAAGTTTGGACTGTTGCTGATGTGTCACAGGGTGCCCCTTCCAGTGGGCAGCCAGGGATGTTCCTGCTTAGCTTTTCACCAGTTTCTTTGGGATACCCTCCTGTGCCATGCATCTGCCTCCAGATAGAGTGTGCTTAGCTTGCCTCTTGTCTCCTCTGGGATATACACTTACACCACAAGTGCCTCCAGATAGGGAGAGAGAGAGAGAGAGAGAGAGAGACACTGACCCCGGAGTGCCCTCCAACACGACAAGATAATATCTTCATGCTTGCACTTTCCAGGATATGAGGAGATTTATTGGTGTCCCAAAATACAAATGTTTGCACAGGTTCAATATAAAGATTTGCACCAGTCCCTCCTGAACAGGTTTATCTTCAGGGTAGTTCCAAATTCAAACCTTCAGTCCTTCACAATTTCAACATGATATTCAACAGGTCCTTGAACAAATTAAATAAGGTTTACTGCTGGGCTTGGGAGGCAGCAAGAGACTCCTCTTGTTGTTTCTTTAATTGATGGGTCATGAATGAGAATAGAGTCTTGGATTCTATGCTATGATTTCCCCTAGATGTTTGCTGGAAAAGGAAACAATAGAGAATGTGCCAAGTGTGGCCCTTGGGTGGTTCTTCTCTCTGTATGGAGCAGGCTTTTCTATCTGGTGCCCTCCAATCTCTTTCACATGGATAATCCAACAAAAGTTTGGACTGTTGCTGATGTGTCACAGGGTTCCCCTTCCAGTGGGCAGCCAGGGATGTTCCTGCTTAGCTTTTCACCAGGTTCTTTGGGATACCCTCCTGTGCCATGCATCTGCCTCCAGATAGAGTGTGCTTAGCTTGCCTCTTGTCTCCTCTGGGATGTACACTTACACCACAAGTGCCTCCAGATAGGGAGAGAGAGACAGAGAGAGAGAGAGACTGACCCCGGAGTGCCCTCCAACATGACAAGATAATATCTTCATGCTTGAACTTTCCAGGATATGAGGAGATTTATTGCTGTCCTAAAATACAAATGTTTGCACAGGTTCAATATAAAGATTTGCACCAGTCCCTCCTGAACAGGTTTATCTTCAGGGGAGTTCCAAATTCAAACCTTCAGTCCTTCACAATTTCAACATGATATTCAACAGGTCCTTGAACAAATTAAATAAGGTTTACTGCTGGGCTTGGGAGGCAGCAAGAGACTCCTCTTGTTGTTTCTTTAATGATGGGTCATGAATGAGAATAGATTCTTGGAATTCTATGCTATGATTTCCCCTAGATGTTTGCTGGAAAAGGAAACAATAGAGAATGTGCCAAGTGTGGCCCTTGGGTGGTTCTTCTCTCTGTATGGAGCAGGCTTTTCTATCTGGTGCCCTCCAATCTCTTTCACATGGATAATCCAACAAAAGTTTGGACTGTTGCTGATGTGTCACAGGGTGCCCCTTCCAGTGGGCAGCCAGGGATGTTCCTGCTTAGCTTTTCACCAGTTTCTTTGGGATACCCTCCTGTGCCATGCATCTGCCTCCAGATAGAGTGTGCTTAGCTTGCCTCTTGTCTCCTCTGGGATATACACTTACACCACAAGTGCCTCCAGATAGGGAGAGAGAGAGAGAGACACTGACCCCGGAGTGCCCTCCAACACGACAAGATAATATCTTCATGCTTGCACTTTCCAGGATATGAGGAGATTTATTGGTGTCCCAAAATACAAATGTTTGCACAGGTTCAATATAAAGATTTGCACCAGTCCCTCCTGAACAGGTTTATCTTCAGGGGAGTTCCAAATTCAAACCTTCAGTCCTTCACAATTTCAACATGATATTCAACAGGTCCTTGAACAAATTAAATAAGGTTTACTGCTGGGCTTGGGAGGCAGCAAGAGACTCCTCTTGTTGTTTCTTTAATAATGGGTCATGAATGAGAATAGATTCTTGGAATCTATGCTATGATTTCCCCTAGATGTTTGCTGGAAAAGGAAACAATAGAGAATGTGCCAAGTGTGGCCCTTGGGTGGTTCTTCTCTCTGTATGGAGCAGGCTTTTCTATCTGGTGCCCTCCAATCTCTTTCACATGGATAATCCAACAAAAGTTTGGACTGTTGCTGATGTGTCACAGGGTGCCCCTTCCAGTGGGCAGCCAGGGATGTTCCTGCTTAGCTTTTCACCAGTTTCTTTGGATAGTGCCACATCT